>NW_027490832.1:0-42919 GCF_050948175.1 Xylocopa sonorina | reverse complement strand
GCTACTTCCTTGCAAGGAAGTGTCGCACTTACATTCATTTGATGTGTAGACGAGGAATACATAACACTTCGCAAATCATATTATATCTTACCATGAAACATAGAAACGAGATGCGATATCGCGTTCTAAGAAGCATTAGAACTCTATTGCTAGGATACCTATACATCTGCAGACGCTATTTCCTAGCAAGGTAGTGTCGCATTTACATTCATTTGAAGTGTAGTCGTGGAATACATGACTCTTCGCAAATCATATTATATCTTACCATGAAACATAGAAATGAGATGCGATATAGCGTTTTAAGAAGCATTAGAAATCTATTGCTACGATACGTAGACATCTGCAAACGCCATTTCCTAGCGAGGAAGAGTCGCATTCACATTCATTTGAAGTGTAGACGAGGAATACATAACACTTCGCATATCATATTATACCTTACAATGAAACATAGAAATGAGATGCGATATCGCGTTCTAGTAATCACAAGAACTCTATTGCTGTGATACGTAGACATCTGCAAACGCTATTTCCTTGCAAGGAAGAGTCGCATTTACATTCATTTGAATCGTAGACGAGAAATGCATAACACTTCGCAATGAATATTATATCTTATCATGAAACATAGATATGAGATGCAATATCTCGTTTTAAGAAGCATTTGAACTCTATTGCTTCAATACGTAGACATCTGCAAACGCTATTTCCTAGCAAGGAAGTGTCCGCATTTACATTCATTTGAAGTGTAGGCGAGGAATACATAACACTTCGCAATGTATATTACATCTTATCGTGAAACATAGAAATGAGTTGCGATATCTTGTTTTAAGAAGCATTTGAACACTATTGCTTCGATACGTAGACATCTGCAAACGCTATTTCCTAGCAAGGAAGTGTCGCATTTTCATCCATTTGAATCGTAGACGAGGAATGCATAACACTTCGTAATGAGTATTATATCTTATCATGAAACATAGAAATGAAATGCGATATCGCGTTTTAAGAAATCATAAGAACTCTATTGCTACGATACGTAGACATCTGCAGACGCTATTTCCTAGCAGGGAAGTGTGGCATTTACATTCATTTGAAATGTGGACGAGGAATACGTGACACTTCGCAAATCATAATATATCTTACCATGAAACATAGACATGAGATGCGATATCGCGTTTTAAGAAGCATTAGAACTCTATTGCTACGATACCTAGACATCTGCAAACGCTATTTCCTAGCAAGGAAGTGTCGCAATTACATTCATTTGAAGTGTAGACGAGGACTACATAACACTTCGCAAATCATATTATATCTTACCATGAAACATAGAAATGAGATGCGATATCGCGTTTTAAGAATCATAAGAACTCTATTGCTTCGATACGTAGACATCTGCAAGCGCAATTCCTAGCAAGGAAGTGTCGCATTTACATTCATTTGAAGTGTAGGCGAGGAATACATAACACTTCGCAATGAGTATTACATCTTATCATGAAACATAGAAATGAGATGCGATATCTTGTTTTAAGAAGCATTTGAACTCTATTGCTACGATACGTAGACATCTGCAAAGGCTATTTCCTAGCAAGGAAGTGTCGCATTTACATTCATTTGAAGTGTAGACGAGGACTACATAACACTTCGCGAATCATATTCTATCTTACATGAAACATAGAAATAAGATGCGATATCGCGCTTTAAGAAGCATTAGAACTCTATTGCTGCGATACCTAGTCATCTGCAGACGCTATTTCCTAGCAGGGTAGTGTGGCATTTACATTCATTTGAAGTGTAGACGGGGAATACATGACACTTCGCAAATCATATTATATCTTACCATGAAACATAGAAATGTGATGCGATATCGCGTTTTAAGAATCATAAGAACTCTATTGCTACGATACGTAGACATCTGCAAACGCTATTTCCTAGCAAGGAAGTGTCGCATTTACATTCATTGAATCGTAGACGAGGAATACATAACACTTTGCAAATCATATTATATATTACCATGAAACAGAGAAATGAGATGCGATATCGCGTTTTAAGAACCATAAGAACTCTATTGCTACGATACGTAGACATCTGCAAACGCTATTTCCTAGCAAGGAAGTGTCGCATTTACATTCATTTGAAGTGTAGACGAGGACTACATAACACTTCGCGAATCATATTCTATCTTACCATGAAACATAGAAATAAGATGCGATATCGCGCTTTAAGAAGCATTAGAAACTCTATTGCTACGATACCTAGTCATCTGCAGACGCTATTTCCTAGCAGGGAAGTGTGGCATTTACATTCATTTGAAGTGTAGACGGGGAATACATGACACTTCGCAAATCATATTATATCTTACCATGAAACATAGGAATGAGATGCGATATCGCGTTTTAAGAAGCATTAGAACTTTATTGCTACGATACCTAGTCATCTGCAGACGCTAGTTCCTAGCAGGGAAGTGTGGCATTTACATTCATTTGAAGTGTAGGCGAGGAATGCATAACACTTCGCAATGAATATTATATCTTATCATGAAACATAGAAATGAGATGCGATATCTCGTTTTAAGAAGCATTAGAACTCTATCCCTACGATACGTAGACATCTGCAAACGCTATTTCCTTGCAAGGAAGTGTCGCATTTACATTCATTTAAAGTGTAGAAGAGGAATACATAACACTTCGCAAATCATATTATATCTTACCATGAAACATGCAAATGTGATGCGATATCGCGTTTTGAGAGGCATTAGAACTCTATTGCTACGATAGGTAGACATCTGCAAACGCTATTTCCTAGCAAGGAAGTGTCGCATTTACATTCATTTGAAGTGTAGAAGAGGAATACATAACACTTCGCAAATCATATTATATCTTACCATGAAACATGGAAATGAGATGCGATATCGCGTTTTAAGAAAGCATTAGAACTCTATTGCTACGATAGGTAGACATCTGTAAACGCTATTTCCTAGCAGGGAAGTGTGGCATTTACATTCATTTGAAATGTGGACGAGGAATACATGACACTTCGCAAATCATAATATATCTTACCATGAAACATAGACATGAGATGCGATATCGCATTTTAAGAAGCATTAGAACTCTATTGCTACGATACCTAGACATCTGCAAACGCTATTTCCTAGCAAGGAAGTGTCGCAATTACATTCATTTGAAGTGTAGACGAGGACTACATAACACTTCGCAAATCATATTATATCTTACCATGAAACATAGAAATGAGATGCGATATCGCGTTTTAAGAATCATAAGAACTCTATTGCTTCGATACGTAGACATCTGCAAACGCAATTTCCTAGCAAGGAAGTGTCGCATTTACATTCATTTGAAGTGTAGGCGAGGAATACATAACACTTCGCAATGAGTATTACATCTTATCATGAAACATAGAAATGAGATGCGATATCTTGTTTTAAGAAGCATTTGAACACTATTGCTTCGATACGTAGACATCTGCAAACGCTATTTCCTAGCAAGGAAGTGTCGCATTTACATGCATTTGAATCGTAGACGAGGAATGCATAACACTTCGCAATGAATATTATATCTTATCATGAAACATAGAAATGAGGTGCGATATGTCGTTCTAAGAAGCATTAGAACTCTATCCCTACGCTACGTAGACATCTGCAAACGCTATTTCCTTGGAAGGAAGTGTCGCATTTACATTCATTTGAAGGGTAGAAGAGCAATACATAACACATCGCAAATCATATTATATCTTACCATGAAACATGGAAATGAGATGCGATATCGCGTTTTAAGAAGCATTAGAAACTCTATGCTACGATACCTATACATCTGCAGACGCTATTTCCTAGCAAGGTAGTGTCGCATTTACATTCATTTGAAGTGTAGTCGTGGAATACATGACACTTCGTAAATCATATTATATCTTACCATGAAACATAGAAATGAGTTGCGATATCGCGTTTTAAGTAGCATGAGAACACTATTGCTACGATAGGTAGACATTTGCAAACGCTACTTCCTTGCAAGGAAGTGTCGCACTTACATTCATTTGATGTGTAGACGAGGAATACATAACACTTCGCAAATCATATTATATCATACCATGAACATAGAAACGAGATGCGATATCGCGTTCTAAGAAGCATTAGAACTCTATTGCTAGGATACCTATACATCTGCAGACGCTATTTCCTAGCAAGGTAGTGTCGCATTTACATTCATTTGAAGTGTAGTCGTGGAATACATGACTCTTCGCAAATCATATTATATCTTACCATGAAACATAGAAATGAGATGCGATATAGCGTTTTAAGAAGCATTAGAAATCTATTGCTACGATACGTAGACATCTGCAAACGCCATTTCGTAGCGAGGAAGAGTCGCATTCACATTCATTTGAAGTGTAGACGAGGAATACATAACACTTCGCATATCATATTATACCTTACAATGAAACATAGAAATGAGATGCGATATCGCGTTCTAAGAATCACAAGAACTCTATTGCTGTGATACGTAGACATCTGCAAACGCTATTTCCTTGCAAGGAAGTGTCGCATTTACATTCATTTGAATCGTAGACGAGAAATGCATAACACTTCGCAATGAATATTATATCTTATCATGAAACATAGATATGAGATGCAATATCTCGTTTTAAGAAGCATTTGAACTCTATTGCTTCAATACGTAGACATCTGCAAACGCTATTTCCTAGCAAGGAAGTGTCGCATTTACATTCATTTGAAGTGTAGGCGAGGAATACATAACACTTCGCAATGTATATTACATCTTATCATGAAACATAGAAATGAGTTGCGATATCTTGTTTTAAGAAGCATTTGAACACTATTGCTTCGATACGTAGACATCTGCAAACGCTATTTCCTAGCAAGGAAGTGTCGCATTTCATCCATTTGAATCGTAGACGAGGAATGCATAACACTTCGTAATGAGTATTATATCTTATCATGAAACATGGAAATGAAATGCGATATCGCGTTTTAAGAATCATAAGAACTCTATTGCTACGATACGTAGACATCTGCAGACGCTATTTCCTAGCAGGGAAGTGTGGCATTTACATTCATTTGAAATGTGGACGAGGAATACGTGACACTTCGCAAATCATAATATATCTTACCATGAAACATAGACATGAGATGCGATATCGCGTTTTAAGAAGCATTAGAACTCTATTGCTACGATACCTAGACATCTGCAAACGCTATTTCCTAGCAAGGAAGTGTCGCAATTACATTCATTTGAAGTGTAGACGAGGACTACATAACACTTCGCAAATCATATTATATCTTACCATGAAACATAGAAATGAGATGCGATATCGCGTTTTAAGAATCATAAGAACTCTATTGCTTCGATACGTAGACATCTGCAAGCGCAATTTCCTAGCAAGGAAGTGTCGCATTTACATTCATTTGAAGTGTAGGCGAGGAATACATAACACTTCGCAAATGAGTATTACATCTTATCATGAAACATAGAAATGAGATGCGATATCTTGTTTTAAGAAGCATTTGAACACTATTGCTTCGATACGTAGACATCTGCAAACGCTATTTCCTAGCAAGGAAGTGTCGCATTTACATGCATTTGAATCGTAGACTAGGAATGCATAACACTTCGCAATGAATATTATATCTTATCATGAAACATAGAAATGAGGTGCGATATGTCGTTTTAAGAAGCATTAGAACTCTATCCCTACGCTACGTAGACATCTGCAAACGCTATTTCCTTGCAAGGAAGTGTCGCATTTACATTCATTTGAAGTGTAGAAGAGCAATACATAACACATCGCAAATCATATTATATCTTACCATGAAGCATGGAAATGAGATGCGATATCGCGTTTTAAGAAGCATTAGAACTCTATTGCTACGATAGGTAGACATCTGCAAACGCTATTTCCTAGCAAGGAAGTGTCGCATTTACATTCATTTGTATCGTAGACGAGGAATACATAACACTTCGCAATGAATATTATATCTTACCATGAAACATAGAAATGAGTTTGCGATATCGCATTTTAAGAAGCATTAGAAATCTATTGCTACGATACGTAGACATCTGCAAACGCCATTTCCTAGCGAGGAAGAGTCGCATTCACATTCATTTGAAGTGTAGACGAGGTATACATAACACTTCGCATATCATATTATATCTTACCATGAAACATAGAAATGAGATGCGATATCGCGTTCTAAGAATCACAAGAACTCTATTGCTGTGATACGTAGACATCTGCAAACGCTATTTCCTTGCAAGGAAGTGTCGCATTTACATTCATTTGAATCGTAGACGAGGAATGCATAACACTTCGCAATGAATATTATATCTTATCATGAAACATAGAAATGAGGTGCGATATGTCGTTTTAAGAAGCATAAGAACTCTATCCCTACGCTACGTAGACATCTGCAAACGCTATTTCCTTGCAAGGAAGTGTCGCATTACATTCATTTGAAGTGTAGAAGAGCAATACATAACACATCGCAAATCATATTATATCTTACCATGAAGCATGGAAATGAGATGCGATATCGCGTTTTAAGAAGCATTAGAACTCTATTGCTACGATACGTAGACATCTGCAAACGCTATTTCCTTGCAAGGAAGTGTCGCATTTACATTCATTTCAATCGTAGACGAGAAATGCATAACACTTCGCAATGAATATTATATCTTATCATGAAACATAGATATGAGATGCAATATCTCGTTTTAAGAAGCATTTGAACTCTATTGCTTCAATACGTAGACATCTGCAAACGCTATTTCCTAGCAAGGAAGTGTCGCATTTACATTCATTTGAAGTGTAGGCGAGGAATACATAACACTTCGCAATGAATATTACATCTTATCATCAAACATAGAAATGAGTTGCGATATCTTGTTTTAAGAGGCATTTGAACATTATTGCTTCGATACGTAGACATCTGCAAACGCTATTTCCTAGCAAGGAAGTGTCGCATTTTCATCCATTTGAATCGTAGACGAGGAATGCATAACACTTCGCAATGAATATTATATCTTATCATGAAACATAGAAATGAGGTGCGATATGTCGTTTTAAGAAGCATTAGAACTCTATCCCTACGATACGTAGACATCTGCAAACGCTATTTCCTTGCAAGGAAGAGTCGAATTCACATTCATTTGAAGTGTAGACGAGGAATACATAACACTTCGCATATCATATTATATCTTACCATGAAACATAGAAATGAGATGCGATATCGCGTTCTAAGAATCACAAGAACTCTATTGCTGTGATACGTAGACATCTGCAAACGCTATTTCCTTGCAAGGAAGTGTCGCATTTACATTCATTTGAATCGTAGACGAGGAATGCATAACACTTCGCAATGAATATTATATCTTATCATGAAACATAGAAATGAGGTGCGATATGTCGTTTTAAGAAGCATTAGAACTCTATCCTACGATACGTAGACGTCTGCAAACGCTATTTCCTTGCAAGGAAGAGTCGAATTCACATTCATTTGAAGTGTAGACGAGGAATACATAACACTTCGCATATCATATTATATCTTACCATGAAACATAGAAATGAGATGCGATATCGCGTTCTAAGAATCACAAGAACTCTATTGCTGTGATACGTAGACATCTGCAAACGCTATTTCCTTTGCAAGGATGTGTCGCATTTACATTCATTTGAATCGTAGACGAGGAATGCATAACACTTCGCAATGAATATTATATCTTATCATGAAACATAGATATGAGATGCAATGTCTCGTTTTAAGAAGCATTTGAACTCTATTGCTTCGATACGTAGACATCTGCAAACGCTATTTCCTAGCCAAGGAAGTGTCGCATTTACATTCATTTGAAGTGTAGGCGAGGAATACATAACACTTCGCAATGAATATTACATCTTGTCATGTAACATAGAAATGAGTTGCGATATCTTGTTTTAAGAAGCATTTGAACAATATTGCTTCGATACGTAGACATCTGCAAACGCTATTTCCTAGCAAGGAAGTGTCGCATTTTCATCCATTTGAATTGTAGACGAGGAATGCATAACACTTCGCAAATCATATTATATTCTTACCATGAAACATAGAAATGAGATGCGATATCGCGTTTTAAGAAGCATTGGAAATCTATTGCTACGATACGTAGACATCTGCAAACGCTATATCCTAGCGAAGAAGTGTCGCATTCACATTCATTTGAAGTGTAGACGAGGAATACATAACACATCGCAAATCTTATTATATCTTACCATGAAACATAGAAATGAGATGCGATATCGCGACTTAATAAGCATTTGAACTCTATTGCTTCGATACGTAGACATCTGCAAACGCTATTTCCTTGCAAGGAAGTGTCGCATTTACATTCATTTGAAGTGTAGACGAGGAATACATAACACTTCGCAAATCATATTATATCTTACCATGAAACATAGTAATGAGATGCGATATCGCTTTTTAAGAATCATAAGAACTGTATTGCTACGATACGTAGACATCTGCAAACGCTATTTCCTTGCAAGGAAGTGTCGCATTTACATTCATTTGAAGTGTAGACGAGTAATGCATAACACTTCGAAAATCATATTATATCTTACCATGAAACATGGAAATGAGATGCGATATCGCGTTTTAAGAAGCATTAGAACTCTATTGCTACGATAGGTAGACATCTGCATCGCTATTTCCTAGCAAGGAAGTTTCGCATTTACATTCATTGAAGTGTAGAAGAGGAATTACGTAACACTTCGCAAATCATATTATATCTTACCATGGAACATGGAAATGAGATGCGATATCGCGTTTTAAGAAGCATTAGAACTCTATTGCTACGATAGGTAGACATCTGCAAACGCTATTTCCTAGCAAGGAAGTGTCGCATTTACATTCATTTGAAGTGTAGACGAGGAATACATAACACTTCGCAAATCATATTATATCTTACGATGAAACATAGAAATGAGATGCGATATCGCGTCTTAAGAAGCATTTGAACTCTATTGCTTCGATACGTAGACATCTGCAAACGCTATTTCCTTGCAAGGAAGAGTCGCATTTACATTCATTTGAAGTGTAGACGAGGAATACATAACACTTCGCAAATCATATATATCTTACCGTGAAACATAGAAATGAGATGCGATATCGCGTTTTAAGAAGTATTAGAACACTATTGCTAAGATAGGTAGACATTTGCAAACGCTATTTCCTTGCAAGGAAGTGTCGCATTTACATTCATTTGAAGTGTAGACGAGGAATACATAACACTTCGCAAATCATATTATATCTTACCGTGAAACATAGAAATGAGATGCGATATCGCGTTTTAAGAAGTATTAGAACACTATTGCTAAGATAGGTAGACATTTGCAAACGCTATTTCCTTGCAAGGAAGTGTCGCATTTACATTCATTTGAAGTGTAGACGAGGAATACATAACACTTCTCCAATCATATTATATCTTACCATGAAACACAGAAATGAGATGCGATATCGCGTTTTAAGAAGCATTAGAAACTCTATTGCTACGATAGGTTGACATCTGCAAACGCTATTTCCTAGCAAGGAAGGGTCGCATTTACATTCATTTGAAGTGTAGACGAGGACTACATAACACTTCGCGAATCATATTCTAGCTTACCATGAAACATAGAAATGAGATGCGATATCGCGCTTTAAGAAGCATTAGAACTCTATTGCTACGATCCCTAGTCATCTGCAGGCGCTATTTCCTAGCAGGGAAGTGTGGCATTTACATTCATTTGAAGTGTAGACGGGGAATACATGACACTTCGCAAATCTTATTATATCTTACCATGAAACATAAAAATGTGATGCGATATCGCGTTTTAAGAATCATAAGAACTCTATTGCTACGATACGTAGACATCTGCAAAGGCTATTTCCTAGCAAGGAAGTGTCGCATTTACATTCATTTGAAGTGTAGACGAGGACTACATAACACTTCGCGAATCATATTCTATCTTACCATGAAACATAGAAATAAGATGCGATATCGCGCTTTAAGAAGCACTAGAACTCTAATTGCTACGATACCTAGTCATCTGCAGACGCTATTTCCTAGCAGGGAAGTGTGGCATTTACATTCATTTGAAGTGTAGACGGGGAATACATGACACTTCGCAAATCATATTATATCTTACCATGAAACATAGAAATGTGATGCGATATCGCGTTTTAAGAATCATAAGAACTCTATTGATACGATACGTAGACATCTGCAAACGCTATTTCCTAGCAAGGAAGTGTCGCATTTACATTCATTTGAATCGTAGACGAGGAATACATGACACTTCGCAAATCTTATTATATCTTACCATGAAACATAAAAATGTGATGCGATATCGCGTTTTTAAGATCATAAGACTCTATTGCTACGATACGTAGACATCTGCAAAGGCTATTTTCCTAGCAAGGAAGTGTCGCATTTACATTCATTTGAAGTGTAGACGAGGACTACATAACACTTCGCGAATCATATTCTATCTTACCATGAAACATAGAAATAAGATGCGATATCGCGCTTTAAGAAGCATTAGAACTCTATTGCTACGATACCTAGGTCATCTGCAGACGCTATTTCCTAGCAGGGAAGTGTGGCATTTACATTCATTTGAAGTGTAGACGGGGAATACATGACACTTCGCAAATCATATTATATCTTACAATGAAACATAGGAATGAGATGCGATATCGCGTTTTAAGAAGCATTAGAACTTTATTGCTACGATACCTAGTCATCTGCAGACGCTACTTCCTAGCAGGGAAGTGTGGCATTTACATTCATTTGAAGTGTAGACGAGGAATGCATAACACTTCGCAATGAATATTATATCTTATCATGAAACATAGAAATGAGATGCGATATCTCGTTTTAAGAAGCATTAGAACTCTATCCCTACGATACGTAGACATCTGCAAACGCTATTTCCTTGCAAGGAAGTGTCGCATTTACATTCATTTGAAGTGTAGAAGAGGAATACATGACACTTCGCAAATCTTATTATATCTTACCATGAAACATAAAAATGTGATGCGATATCGCGTTTTAAGAATCATAAGATCTCTATTGCTACGATACGTAGAAATCTGCAAAGGCTATTTCCTAGCAAGGAAGTGTCGCATTTACATTCATTTGAAGTGTAGACGAGGACTACATAACACTTCGCGAATCATATTCTATCTTACCATGAAACATAGAAATAAGATGCGATATCGCGCTTTAAGAAGCATTAGAACTCTATTGCTACGATACCTAGTCATCTGCAGACGCTATTTCCTAGCAAGGAAGTGTGGCATTTACATTCATTTGAAGTGTAGACGGGGAATACATGACACTTCGCAAATCATATTATATCTTACCATGAAACATAGAAATGTGATGCGATATCGCGTTTTAAGAATCATAAGAACTCTATTGCTACGATACGTAGACATCTGCAAACGCTATTTCCTAGCAAGGAAGTGTCGCATTTACATTCATTTGAATCGTAGACGAGGAATACATAACACTTCGCAAATCATATTATATATTACCATGAAACACAGAAATGAGATGCGATATCGCGTTTTAAGAACCATAAGAACTCTATTGCTACGATACGTAGACATCTGCAAACGCTATTTCCTAGCAAGGAAGTGTCGCATTTACATTCATTTGAAGTGTAGACGAGGACTACATAACACTTCGCGAATCATATTCCATCTTACCATGAAACATAGAAATAAGATGCGATATCGCGCTTTAAGAAGCATTAGAACTCTATTGCTACGATACCTAGTCATCTGCAGACGCTATTTCCTAGCAGGGAAGTGTGGCATTTACATTCATTTGAAGTGTAGACGAGGAATGCATAACACTTCGCAATGAATATTATATCTTATCATGAAACATAGAAATGAGATGCGATATCTCGTTTTAAGAAGCATTAGAACTCTATCCCTACGATACGTAGACATCTGCAAACGCTATTTCCTTGCAAGGAAGTGTCGCATTTACATTCATTTGAAGTGTAGAAGAGGAATACATAACACTTCGCAAATCATATTATTATCTTACCATGAAACATGCAAATGAGATGCGATATCGCGTTTTAAGAGGCATTAGAACTCTATTGCTACGATAGGTAGACATCTGCAAACGCTATTTCCTAGCAAGGGAGTGTCGCATTTACATTCATTTGAAGTGTAGAAGAGGAATACATAACACTTCGCAAATCATATTATATCTTACCATGAAACATGGAAATGAGATGCGATATCGCGTTTTAAGAAGCATTAGAACTCTATTGCTACGATAGGTAGACATCTGCAAACGCTATTTCCTAGCAAGGAAGTGTCGCATTTACATTCATTTGTATCGTAGACGAGGAATACATAACACTTCGCAATGAATATTATATCTTACCATGAAACATAGAAATGAGATGCGATATCGCGTTTTAAGAATCATAAGAACTCTATTGCTGTGATACGTAGACATCTGCAAACGCTATTTCCTTGCAAGGAAGTGTCGCATTTACATTCATTTCAATCGTAGACGAGGAATACATAACACTTCGCAATGAATATTACATCTTATCGCGAAACATAGAAATGAGTTGCGATATCTTGTTTTAAGAAGCATTTGAACACTATTGCTTCGATACGTAGACATCTGCAAACGCTATTTCCTAGCAAGGAAGTGTCGCATTTTCATCCATTTGAATCGTAGACGAGGAATGCATAACACTTCGTAATGAATATTATATCTTATCATGAAACATAGAAATGAAATGCGATATCGCGTTTTAAGAATCATAAGAACTCTATTGCTACGATACGTAGACATCTGCAGACGCTATTTCCTAGCAGGGAAGTGTGGCATTTACATTCATTTGAAATGTGGACGAGGAATACATGACACTTCGCAAATCATAATATATCTTACCATGAAACATAGACACGAGATGCGATATCGCGTTTTAAGAAGCATTAGAAATTCAATGCTACGATACGTAGACATCTGCAAACGCCATTTCCTTGCAAGGAAGTGTCGCATTTACATTCATTTGAATCGTAGACGAGGAATGCATAACACTTCGCAATGAATATTATATCTTATCATGAAACATAGATATGAGATGCAATGTCTCGTTTTAAGAAGCATTTGAACTCTATTGCTTCGATACGTAGACATCTGCAAACGCTATTTCCTAGCAAGGAAGTGTCGCATTTACATTCATTTGAAGTGTAGGCGAGGAATACATAACACTTCGCAATGAATATTACATCTTGTCATGAAACATAGAAATGAGTTGCGATATCTTGTTTTAAGAAGCATTTGAACAATATTGCTTCGATACGTAGACATCTGCAAACGCTATTTCCTAGCAAGGAAGTGTCGCATTTTCATCCATTTGAATCGTAGACGAGGAATGCATAACACTTCGCAAATCATATTATATCTTACCATGAAACATAGAAATGAGATGCGATATCGCGTTTTAAGAAGCATCAGAAATTCAATGCTACGATACGTAGACATCTGCAAACGCCATTTCCTTGGAAGGAAGTGTCGCATTTACATTCATTTGAATCGTAGACGAGGAATGCATAACAATTCGCAATGAATATTATATCTTATCATGAAACATAGGTATGAGATGTAATATCTCGTTTTAAGAAGCATTTGAACTCTATTGCTTCGATACGTAGACATCTGCAAACGCTATTTCCTAGGAAGGAAGTGTCGCATTTTCATCCATTTGAATCGTAGACGAAGACTACATAACACTTCGCTAATCATATTATATCTTACCATGAAACATAGAAATGAGATGCGATATCGCGTTTTAAGGATCATAAGAACTCTATCGCTACGATATGTAGACATCTGCAAACGCTATTTCCTTGCAAGGAAGAGTCGCATTTACATTCATTTAAAGTGTAGACGAAGAATACATGACACTTCGCAAATCATATTATATCTTACCATGAAACATAGAAATGAGATGCGATATCGCGTTTTAAGAAGCATTGGAAATCTATTGCTACGATACGCAGACATCTGCAAACGCTGTATCCTAGCGAGGAAGTGTCGCATTCACATTCATTTGAAGTGTAGACGAGGAATACATAACACTTCGCAAATCATATTATATCTTACCATGAAACACAGAAATCAGATTTGATATCGCGTTTTAAGAATCATAAGAACTCTATTGCTACGATACGTAGACATCTCCAAACGCTATTTCCTTGCAAGGAAGTGTCGCATTTACATTCATTTGAAGCGTAGACGAGTAATACATAACACTTCGCAAATCATATTATACCTTACCATGAAACATAGAAATGAGATGCGATATCGCGTTTTAAGAATCATTAGAACACTATTGCTACGATAGGTAGACATTTGCAAATTCTATTTCCTTGCAAGGAAGTGTCGCATTTACATTCATTTGAAGTGTAGACGAGGAATACATAACACTTCGCAAATCATATTATATCTTACCATGAAACATAGAAATGAGATGCGATATCGCGTCTTAAGAAGCATTTGAACTCTATTGCTTCGATACGTAGACATCTGCGAACGCTATTTCCTTGCAAGGAAGTGTCGCATTTACATTCATTAGATGTGTAGACGAGGAATACATAACACTTCGCAATTCATATTATATCTTACCATGAAACATAGGAATGAGATGCGATAACGCGTTTTAAGAAGCATTAGAACTCTATTGCTACGATACCTAGTCATCTGCAGACGCTATTTCCTAGCAGGGAAGTGTGGCATTTACATTCATTTGAAGTGTAGACGAGGAATGCATAACACTTCGCAATGAATATTATATCTTATCATGAAACATAAAAATGAGATGCGATATCTCGTTTTATGAAGCATTAGAACTCTATCCCTACTATACGTGGACATCTGCAAACGCTATTTCCTTGCAAGGAAGTGTCGCATCTACATTCATTTGATGTGTAGACGAAGAATACATGACACTTCGCAAATCATATTTTATCTTACCATGAAACATAGAAATGAGATGCGATATCGCGCTTTAAGAAGCATTAGAACTCTATTGCTACGATCCCCAGTCATCTGCAGACGCTATTTCCTAGCAGGGAAGTGTGGCATTTACATTCATTTGAAGTGTAGACGGGGAATACATGACACTTCGCAAATCATATTATACCTTACCATGAAACATAGAAATGAGATGCGATATCGCGTTTTATGAATCATAAGAACTCTATTGCTACGATACGTAGACATATGCAAACGCTATTTCCTTGCAAGGAAGAGTCGCATTTACATTCATTTGAAGTGTAGACGAAGAATACATGATACGTCGCAAATCATATTATATATTACCATGAAACATAGAAATGAGATGCGATATCGCGTATTAAGAAGCATTAGAACACTATTGCTACGATAGGTAGACACTTGCAAACGCTATTTCCTTGCAAGGAAGTGTAGCATTTACATTCAATTGAAGTGTAGACGAGGAATACATAACACATCGCAAATCATATTATATCTTACCATGAAACTTAGAAATGAGATGCGATATCGCGTCTTAATAAGCATTTGAACTCTATTGCTTCGATACGTAGACATCTGCAAACACTATTTCCTTGCAAGGAGGTGTCGCATTTACATTCATTTGAAGTGTAGATGAGGACTACATAACACTTCGCAAATCATATTATATCTTACCATGAAACATAGAAATGAGATGCGATATCGCGTTTTAAGAAGCATTGGAAATCTATTGCTACGATACGTAGACATTTGCAAACGCTATATCCTAGCGAGGAAGTGTCGCATTCACATTCATTTGAAGTGTAGACGAGGAATACATAACACTTCGCAAATCATATTGTATATTACCATGAAACACAGAAATGAGATGCGATATCGCGTTTTAAGAATCATACGAACTCTATTGCTACGATACGTAGACGTCTTCAAACGCTATTTCCTTGCAAGGAAGTGTCGCATTTACATTCATTTGAAGTGTAGACGAGGACTACATAACACTTCGCGAATCATATTCTATTATACCATGAAACATAGAAATGAGATGCGATATCGCGTTTTAAGAATCATAAGTACTCTATTGCTACGATACGTAGACATCTGCAAACGCTATTTCCTTGCAAGGAAGTGTCGCATTTACATTCATTTGAAGTGTAGACGAGGAATACATAACACTTCCCCAATCATATTACATCTTACCATGAAACATAGAAATGAGATGCGATATCGCGTTTTAAGAAGCATTAGAGCTCTATTGCTACGATACGTAGACATCTCCAAACGCTATTTCCTTGCAAGGAAGTGCCGCATTTACATTCATTTGAAGTGTTGACGAGGAATACATAGCACTTCGCAAATCATAATATATCTTACTATGAAACATAGAAATGAGATGCGATATCGCGTTTTAAGAAGCACTAGAACTCTATTACTACGATACCTAGACATCTGCAAACGCTATTTCCTAGCAAGGAAGTGTCGCATTTACATTCATTTGAAGTGTAGACGAGGACTACATAACACTTCGCAAATCATATTATATCTTACCATGAAACATAGAAATGAGATGCCATATCGCGTTTTAAGAATCATAAGAACTCTATTGCTACGATACGTAGACATCTGCAAACGCTATTTCCTTGCAAGGAAGTGTCGTATTTACATTCATTTGAAGTGTAGACGAGGAATACATAACACTTCCCCAATCATATTACATCTTACCATGAAACATAGAAATGAGATGCGATATCGCGTTTTAAGAAGCATTAGAGCTCTATTGCTACGATACGTTGACATCTGCAAACGCTATTTCCTTGCAAGGAAGAGTCGCATTTACATTCATTTGAAGTGTAGACGAGGAATACATGACACTTCGCAAATCATATTATATCTTACCATGAAACATAGAAATCAGATGCGATATCGCGTTTTAAGAAGCATTGGAATTCTATTGCTACGATACGTAGACATCTGCAAACGCTATTTCCTTGCAAGAAAGTGTCGCATTTACATTCATTTGAAGTGTAGAAGAGGAATACATAACACTTCGCAAATCATATTATATCTTACCATGAAACATAGAAATGTGATGCGATATCGCGTTTTAAGAAGCATCAGAAATCTATTGCTACGATACCTAGACATCTGCAGACGCTATTTCCTAGCAAGGAAGTGTCGCATTTACATTCATTTGAGGTGTAGACGAGGAATAAATGACACTTCGCAATTCATATTATATATTACCATGAAACATAGAAATGAGATGCGATATCGCGTTTTAAGGATCATAAGAACTCTATCGCTACGATACGTAGACATCTGCAAACGCTATTTCCTTGCAAGGAAGAGTCGCATTTACATTCATTTAAAGTGTAGACGAAGAATACATGACACTTCGCAAATCATATTATATCTTACCATGAAACATAGAAATGGGATGCGATATCGCGTTTTAAGAAGCATCAGAAATTCAATGCTACGATACGTAGACATCTGCAAACGCTATTTCCTTGCAAGGAAGTGTCGCATTTACATTCATTTGAAGTGTAGACGAGGAATACATAACACTTCGCAAATCATATTATACCAAATCATATTACCATGAAACATAGAAATGAGAAGCAATATCGCGATTTAAGAATCATAAGAACTCTATTGCTACGATACGTAGACATCTGCAAACTCTATTTCCTTGCAAGGAAGTGCCGCATTTACATTCATTTGAAGTGTAGACGAGGAATACATGACACTTCGCAAATCTTATTATATCTTACCATGAAACATAGTAATGAGATGCGATATCGCGTTTTAAGAAGCATTAGAACTCTATCCCTTCGATACGTAGACATCTGCAAACGCTATTTCCTTGCAAGGAAGTGTCGCATTTACATTCATTTGAAGTGTAGACGAGGAATACATGACACTTCGCAAATCATATTATATCTTACCATGAAACATAGAAATGTGATGCGATATCGCGTTTTAAAAAGCATCAGAAATGTATTGCTACGATACCCAGACATCTGCAGACGCTATTTCCTAGCAAAGAAGTGTCGCATTTACATTCATTTGAGGTGTAGACGAGGAATAAATGACACTTCGCAATTCATATTATATATTACCATGAAACATAGAAATGAGATGCGATATCGCGTTTTAAGAATCATAAGAACTCTATCGCTACGATACGTAGACATCTGCAAACGCTATTTCCTTGCAAGGAAGAGTCGCATTTACATTCATTTAAAGTGTAGACGAAGAATACATGACACTTCGCAAATCATATTATATCTTACCATGAAACATAGAAATGAGATGCGATATCGCGTTTTAAGAAGCATCAGAAATTCAATGCTACGATACGTATACATCTGCAAACGCTATTTCCTTGCAAGGAAGTGTCGCATTTACATTCATTTGAAGTGTAGACGAGGAATACGTAATACTTCGCAAATCATATTATACCTTACCATGAAACATAGAAATGAGAAGCAATATCGCGATTTAAGAATCATAAGAACTCTATTGCTACGATACGTAGACATCTGCAAACGCTATTTCCTTGCAAGGAAGTGCCGCATTTACATTCATTTGAATCGTAGACGAGGAATGCATAACACTTCGCAAATCATATTATATATTACCATGAAACACAGAAATGAGATGCGATATCGCGTTTTAAGAACCATAAGAACTCTATTGCTACGATACGTAGACATCTGCAAACGCTATTTCCTAGCAAGGAAGTGTCGCATTTACATTCATTTGAAGTGTAGACGAGGACTACATAACACTTCGCGAATCATATTCCATCTTACCATGAAACATAGAAATAAGATGCGATATCGCGCTTTAAGAAGCATTAGAACTCTATTGCTACGATACCTAGTCATCTGCAGACGCTATTTCCTAGCAGGGAAGTGAGGCATTTACATTCATTTGAAGTGTAGACGAGGAATGCATAACACTTCGCAATGAATATTATATCTTATCATGAAACATAGAAATGAGATGCGATATCTCGTTTTAAGAAGCATTAGAACTCTATCCCTACGATACGTAGACATCTGCAAACGCTATTTCCTTGCAAGGAAGTGTCGCATTTACATTCATTTGAAGTGTAGAAGAGGAATACATAACACTTCGCAAATCATATTATATCTTACCATGAAACATGCAAATGAGATGCGATATCGCGTTTTAAGAGGCATTAGAACTCTATTGCTACGATAGGTAGACATCTGCAAACGCTATTTCCTAGCAAGGAAGTGTCGCATTTACATTCATTTGAAGTGTAGAAGAGGAATACATAACACTTCGCAAATCATATTATATCTTACCATGAAACATGGAAATGAGATGCGATATCGCGTTTTAAGAAGCATTAGAACTCTATTGCTACGATAGGTAGACATCTGCAAACGCTATTTCCTAGCAAGGAAGTGTCGCATTTACATTCATTTGTATCGTAGACGAGGAATACATAACACTTCGCAATGAATATTATATCTTACCATGAAACATAGAAATGAGATGCGATATCGCGTTTTAAGAATCATAAGAACTCTATTGCTGTGATACGTAGACATCTGCAAACGCTATTTCCTTGCAAGGAAGTGTCGCATTTACATTCATTTCAATCGTAGACGAGGAATACATAACACTTCGCAATGAATATTACATCTTATCGCGAAACATAGAAATGAGTTGCGATATCTTGTTTTAAGAAGCATTTGAACACTATTGCTTCGATACGTAGACATCTGCAAACGCTATTTCCTAGCAAGGAAGTGTCGCATTTTCATCCATTTGAATCGTAGACGAGGAATGCATAACACTTCGCAATGAATATTATATCTTATCATGAAACATAGATATGAGATGCAATGTCTCGTTTTAAGAAGCATTTGAACTCTATTGCTTCGATACGTAGACATCTGCAAACGCTATTTCCTAGCAAGGAAGTGTCGCATTTACATTCATTTGAAGTGTAGGCGAGGAATACATAACACTTCGCAATGAATATTACATCTTGTCATGAAACATAGAAATGAGTTGCGATATCTTGTTTTAAGAAGCATTTGAACAATATTGCTTCGATACGTAGACATCTGCAAACGCTATTTCCTAGCAAGGAAGTGTCGCATTTTCATCCATTTGAATCGTAGACGAGGAATGCATAACACTTCGCAAATCATATTATATCTTACCATGAAACATAGAAATGAGATGCGATATCGCGTTTTAAGAAGCATCAGAAATTCAATGCTACGATACGTAGACATCTGCAAACGCCATTTCCTTGGAAGGAAGTGTCGCATTTACATTCATTTGAATCGTAGACGAGGAATGCATAACAATTCGCAATGAATATTATATCTTATCATGAAACATAGGTATGAGATGCAATATCTCGTTTTAAGAAGCATTTGAACTCTATTGCTTCGATACGTAGACATCTGCAAACGCTATTTCCTAGGAAGGAAGAGTCGCATTTACATTCATTTAAAGTGTAGACGAAGAATACATGACACTTCGCAAATCATATTATATCTTACCATGAAACATAGAAATGAGATGCGATATCGCGTTTTAAGAAGCATTGGAAATCTATTGCTACGATACGCAGACATCTGCAAACGCTATATCCTAGCGAGGAAGTGTCGCATTCACATTCATTTGAAGTGTAGACCAGGAATACATAACACTTCGCAAATCATATTATATCTTACCATGAAACACAGAAATCAGATTTGATATCGCGTTTTAAGAATCATAAGAACTCTATTGCTACGATACGTAGAAATCTCCAAACGCTATTTCCTTGCAAGGAAGTGTCGCATTTACATTCATTTGAAGCGTAGACGAGTAATACATAACACTTCGCAAATCATATTATACCTTACCATGAAACATAGAAATGAGATGCGATATCGCGTTTTAAGAATCATTAGAACACTATTGCTACGATAGGTAGACATCTGCAAACGCTATTTCCTTGCAAGGAAGTGTCGCATTTACATTCATTTGAAGTGTAGACGAGTAATACATAACACTTCCCCAATCATATTATATCTTACCATGAAACATAGAAATGAGATGCAATATCGCGTTTTAAGAAGCTTTGGAACTCTATTGCCACGATACGTAGACATCTGCAAACGCTATTTCCTTGCAAGGAAGAGTCGCATTTACATTCATTTGATGTGTAGACGAAGAATACATGACACTTCGCAAATCATATTTTATCTTACCATGAAACATAGAAATGAGATGCGATATCGCGCTTTAAGAAGCATTAGAACTCTATTGCTACGATCCCCAGTCATCTGCAGACGCCATTTCCTAGCAGGGAAGTGTGGCATTTACATTCATTTGAAGTGTAGACGGGGAATACATGACACTTCGCAAATCATATTATACCTTACCATGAAACATAGAAATGAGATGCGATATCGCGTTTTATGAATCATAAGAACTCTATTGCTACGATACGTAGACATATGCAAACGCTATTTCCTTGCAAGGAAGAGTCGCATTTACATTCATTTGAAGTGTAGACGAAGAATACATGATACGTCGCAAATCATATTATATATTACCATGAAACATAGAAATGAGATGCGATATCGCGTATTAAGAAGCATTAGAACACTATTGCTACGATAGGTAGACACTTGCAAACGCTATTTCCTTGCAAGGAAGTGTAGCATTTACATTCAATTGAAGTGTAGACGAGGAATACATAACACATCGCAAATCATATTATATCTTACCATGAAACTTAGAAATGAGATGCGATATCGCGTCTTAATAAGCATTTGAACTCTATTGCTTCGATACGTAGACATCTGCAAACACTATTTCCTTGCAAGGAGGTGTCGCATTTACATTCATTTGAAGTGTAGATGAGGACTACATAACACTTCGCAAATAATATTATATCTTACCATGAAACATAGAAATGAGATGCGATATCGCGTTTTAAGAAGCATTGGAAATCTATTGCTACGATACGTAGACATTTGCAAACGCTATATCCTAGCGAGGAAGTGTCGCATTCACATTCATTTGAAGTGTAGACGAGGAATACATAACACTTCGCAAATCATATTATATATTACCATGAAACACAGAAATGAGATGCGATATCGCGTTTTAAGAAGCATTAGAGCTCTATTGCTACGATACGTAGACATCTCCAAACGCTATTTCCTTGCAAGGAAGTGCCGCATTTACATTCATTTGTAGTGTTGACGAGGAATACATAGCACTTCGCAAATCATAATATATCTTACTATGAAACATAGAAATGAGATGCGATATCGCGTTTTAAGAAGCACTAGAACTCTATTACTACGATACCTAGACATCTGCAAACGCTATTTCCTAGCAAGGAAGTGTCGCATTTACATTCATTTGAAGTGTAGACGAGGACTACATGACACTTCGCAAATCATATTATATCTTACCATGAAACATAGAAATGTGATGCGATATCGCGTTTTAAGAAGCATTAGAGCTCTATTGCTACGATACGTAGACATCTGCAAACGCTATTTCCTTGCAAGGAAGAGTCGCATTTACATTCATTTAAAGTGTAGACGAAGAATACATGACACTTCGCAAATCATATTATATCTTACCATGAAACATAGAAATGGGATGCGACATCGCGTTTTAAGAAGCATCAGAAATTCAATGCTACGATACGTAGACATCTGCAAACGCTATTTCCTTGCAAGGAAGTGTCGCATTTACATTCATTTGAAGTGTAGACGAGGAATACATAACACTTCGCAAATCATATTATACCAAATCATATTACCATGAAACATAGAAATGAGAAGCAATATCGCGATTTAAGAATCATAAGAACTCTATTGCTACGATACGTAGACATCTGCAAACGCTATTTCCTTGCAAGGAAGTGCCGCATTTACATTCATTTGAAGTGTAGACGAGGAATACATGACACTTCGCAAATCTTATTATATCTTACCATGAAACATAGTAATGAGATGCGATATCGCGTTTTAAGAAGCATTAGAACTCTATCCCTTCGATACGTAGACATCTGCAAACGCTATTTCCTTGCAAGGAAGTGTCGCATTTACATTCATTTGAAGTGTAGACGAGGAATACATGACACTTCGCAAATCATATTATATCTTACCATGAAACATAGAAATGTGATGCGATATCGCGTTTTAAAAAGCATCAGAAATCTATTGCAACGATACCCAGACATCTGCAGACGCTATTTCCTAGCAAAGAAGTGTCGCATTTACATTCATTTGAGGTGTAGACGAGGAATAAATGACACTTCGCAATTCATATTATATATTACCATGAAACATAGAAATGAGATGCGATATCGCGTTTTAAGAATCATAAGAACTCTATCGCTACGATACGTAGACATCTGCAAACGCTATTTCCTTGCAAGGAAGAGTCGCATTTACATTCATTTAAAGTGTAGACGAAGAATACATGACACTTCGCAAATCATATTATATCTTACCATGAAACATAGAAATGAGATGCGATATCGCGTTTTAAGAAGCATCAGAAATTCAATGCTACGATACGTAGACATCTGCAAACGCTATTTCCTTGCAAGGAAGTGTCGCATTTACATTCATTTGAAGTGTAGACGAGGAATACATAATACTTCGCAAATCATATTATACCTTACCATGAAACATAGAAATGAGAAGCAATATCGCGATTTAAGAATCATAAGAACTCTATTGCTACGATACGTAGACATCTGCAAACGCTATTTCCTTGCAAGGAAGTGCCGCATTTACATTCATTTGAATCGTAGACGAGGAATGCATAACAATTCGCAATGAATATTATATCTTACCATGGGACATAGAAATGAGATGCGATATCGCGTTTTAAGAAGAATTAGAACTCTATTGCTACGATACCTAGACATTTGCAAACGCTATTTCCTAGCGAACAAGAGTCGCATTCACATTCGTTTGAAGTGTAGACGTGGAATACATGACACTTCGCAAATCATATTATATCTTACCATGAAACATAGAAATGAGATGCGATATCGCGTTTTAAGAAGCATTGGAAATCTATTGCTACGATACGTAGACATTTGCAAACGCTATATCCTAGCGAGGAAGTGTCGCATTCACATTCATTTGAAGTGTAGACGAGGAATACATAACACTTCGCAAATCATATTATATATTACCATGAAACACAGAAATGAGATGCGATATCGCGTTTTAAGAATCATACGAACTCTATTGCTACGATACGTAGACGTCTCCAAACGCTATTTCCTTGCAAGGAAGTGTCGCATTTACATTCATTTGAAGTGTAGACGAGGACTACATAACACTTCGCGAATCATATTCTATTATACCATGAAACATAGAAATGAGATGCGATATCGCGTTTTAAGAATCATAAGTACTCTATTGCTACGATACGTAGACATCTGCAAACGCTATTTGCTTGCAAGGAAGTGTCGCATTCACATTCATTTGAAGTGTAGACGAGGAATACATAACACTTCCCCAATCATATTACATCTTACCATGAAACATAGAAATGAGATGCGATATCGCGTTTTAAGAAGCATTAGAGCTCTATTGCTACGATACGTAGACATCTCCAAACGCTATTTCCTTACAAGGAAGTGCCGCATTTACATTCATTTGAAGTGTTGACGAGGAATACATAGCACTTCGCAAATCATAATGTATCTTACTATGAAACATAGAAATGAGATGCGATATCGCGTTTTAAGAAGCACTAGAACTCTATTACTACGATACCTAGACATCTGCAAACGCTATTTCCTAGCAAGGAAGTGTCGCATTTACATTCATTTGAAGTGTAGACGAGGACTACATAACACTTCGCAAATCATATTATATCTTACCATGAAACATAGAAATCAGATGCGATATCGCGTTTTAAGAAGCATTGGAATTCTATTGCTACGATACGTAGACATCTGCAAACGCTATTTCCTAGCGAGGAAATGTCGCATTCATATTCATTTCAAGTGTAGACGTGGAATACATAACACTTTGCAAATCATATTATATCTTACCATGAAACACAGAAATGAGATGCGATATCGCGTTTTAAGGAGCATTAGAAATATATTGCTACGATACGTAGACATCTGCAAACGCTATTTCCTTGCAAGAAAGTGTCGCATTTACATTCATTTGAAGTGTAGAAGAGGAATACAAAACACTTCGCAAATCATATTATATCTTACCATGAAGCATGGAAATGAGATGCGATATCGCGTTTTAAGAAGCATTAGAACTCTATTGCTACGATACGTAGACATCTGCAAACGCTATTTCCTTGCAAGGAAGAGTCGCATTTACATTCATTTGAAGTGTAGACGAAGAATACATGACACTTCGCAAATCATATTATATCTTACCATGAAACATGGAAATGAGGTGCGATATCGCGTTTTAAGAAGCATTAGAACTCTATTGCTACGATACGTAGACATCTGCAAACGCTATTTCCTTGCAAGGAAGAGTCGCATTTACATTCATTTGAAGTGTAGACGAGGAATACATAACACTTCGCATATCATATTATATCTTACCATGAAACATAGAAATGAGATGCGATATCTTGTTTTAAGAAGCATTTGAACACTATTGCTTCGTTACGTAGACATCTGCAAGCGCTATTTCCAAGCAAGGAGGTGTCGCATTTACATCCATTTGAATCGTAGACGAGGAATGCATAACACTTCGCAATGAATATTATATCTTATCATGAAACATAGAATTGAGGTGCGATATGTCGTTTTAAGAAGCATTAGAACTCTATCCCTACGATACGTAGACATCTGCAAACGCTATTTCCTTGCAAGGAAGTGTCGCATTTACATTCATTTGAAGTGTAGACGTGGAATACATAACACTTCGCAAATCATATTATACCAAATCATATTACCATGAAACATAGAAATGAGAAGCAATATCGCGATTTAAGAATCATAAGAACTCTATTGCTACGATACGTAGACATCTGCAAACGCTATTTCCTTGCAAGGAAGTGCCGCATTTACATTCATTTGAAGTGTAGACGAGGAATACATGACACTTCGCAAATCTTATTATATCTTACCATGAAACATAGTAATGAGATGCGATATCGCGTTTTAAGAAGCATTAGAACTCTATCCCTTCGATACGTAGACATCTGCAAACGCTATTTCCTTGCAAGGAAGTGTCGCATTTACATTCATTTGAAGTGTAGACGAGGAATACATGACACTTCGCAAATCATATTATATCTTACCATGAAACATAGAAATGTGATGCGATATCGCGTTTTAAAAAGCATCAGAAATCTATTGCTACGATACCCAGACATCTGCAGACGCTATTTCCTAGCAAAGAAGTGTCGCATTTACATTCATTTGAGGTGTAGACGAGGAATAAATGACACTTCGCAATTCATATTATATATTACCATGAAACATAGAAATGAGATGCGATATCGCGTTTTAAGAATCATAAGAACTCTATCGCTACGATACGTAGACATCTGCAAACGCTATTTCCTTGCAAGGAAGAGTCGCATTTACATTCATTTAAAGTGTAGACGAAGAATACATGACACTTCGCAAATCATATTATATCTTACCATGAAACATAGAAATGAGATGCGATATCGCGTTTTAAGAAGCATCAGAAATTCAATGCTACGATACGTAGACATCTGCAAACGCTATTTCCTTGCAAGGAAGTGTCGCATTTACATTCATTTGAAGTGTAGACGAGGAATACATAATACTTCGCAAATCATATTATACCTTACCATGAAACATAGAAATGAGAAGCAATATCGCGATTTAAGAATCATAAGAACTCTATTGCTACGATACGTAGACATCTGCAAACGCTATTTCCTTGCAAGGAAGTGCCGCATTTACATTCATTTGAATCGTAGACGAGGAATGCATAACAATTCGCAATGAATATTATATCTTACCATGAGACATAGAAATGAGATGCGATATCGCGTTTTAAGAAGAATTAGAACTCTATTGCTACGATACCTAGACATTTGCAAACGCTATTTCCTAGCGAACAAGAGTCGCATTCACATTCGTTTGAAGTGTAGACGTGGAATACATGACACTTCGCAAATCATATTATATCTTACCATGAAACATAGAAATGAGATGCGATATCGCGTTTTAAGAAGCATTGGAAATCTATTGCTACGATACGTAGACATTTGCAAACGCTATATCCTAGCGAGGAAGTGTCGCATTCACATTCATTTGAAGTGTAGACGAGGAATACATAACACTTCGCAAATCATATTATATATTACCATGAAACACAGAAATGAGATGCGAAATATCGCGTTTTAAGAATCATACGAACTCTATTGCTACGATACGTAGACGTCTCCAAACGCTATTTCCTTGCAAGGAAGTGTCGCATTTACATTCATTTGAAGTGTAGACGAGGACTACATAACACTTCGCGAATCATATTCTATTATACCATGAAACATAGAAATGAGATGCGATATCGCGTTTTAAGAATCATAAGTACTCTATTGCTACGATACGTAGACATCTGCAAACGCTATTTGCTTGCAAGGAAGTGTCGCATTCACATTCATTTGAAGTGTAGACGAGGAATACATAACACTTCCCCAATCATATTACATCTTACCATGAAACATAGAAATGAGATGCGATATCGCGTTTTAAGAAGCATTAGAGCTCTATTGCTACGATACGTAGACATCTCCAAACGCTATTTCCTTACAAGGAAGTGCCGCATTTACATTCATTTGAAGTGTTGACGAGGAATACATAGCACTTCGCAAATCATAATGTATCTTACTATGAAACATAGAAATGAGATGCGATATCGCGTTTTAAGAAGCACTAGAACTCTATTACTACGATACCTAGACATCTGCAAACGCTATTTCCTAGCAAGGAAGTGTCGCATTTACATTCATTTGAAGTGTAGACGAGGACTACATAACACTTCGCAAATCATATTATATCTTACCATGAAACATAGAAATCAGATGCGATATCGCGTTTTAAGAAGCATTGGAATTCTATTGCTACGATACGTAGACATCTGCAAACGCTATTTCCTTGCAAGAAAGTGTCGCATTTACATTCATTTGAAGTGTAGAAGAGGAATACATAACACTTCGCAAATCATATTATATCTTACCATGAAGCATGGAAATGAGATGCGATATCGCGTTTTAAGAAGCATTAGAACTCTATTGCTACGATACCTAGTCATCTGCAGACGCTATTTCCTAGCAGGGAAGTGTGGCATTTACATTCATTTGAAGTGTAGTCGAGGAATACATGACACTTCGCAAATCATATTATATCTTACCATGAAACATAGAAATGTGATGCGATATCGCGTTTTAAGAAGCATCAGAAATCTATTGCTACGATACCTAGACATCTGCAGACGCTATTTCCTAGCAAGGAAGTGTCGCATTTACATTCATTTGAGGTGTAGACGAGGAATAAATGACACTTCGCAATTCATATTATATATGACCATGAAACATAGAAATGAGATGCGATATCGCGTTTTAAGGATCATAAGAACTCTATCGCTACGATACGTAGACATCTGCAAACGCTATTTCCTTGCAAGGAAGAGTCGCATTTACATTCATTTAAAGTGTAGACGAAGAATACATGACACTTCGCAAATCATATTATATCTTACCATGAAACATAGAAATGGGATGCGATATCGCGTTTTAAGAAGCATCAGAAATTCAATGCTACGATACGTAGACATCTGCAAACGCTATTTCCTTGCAAGGAAGTGTCGCATTTACATTCATTTGAAGTGTAGACGAGGAATACATAACACTTCGCAAATCATATTATACCAAATCATATTACCATGAAACATAGAAATGAGGAGCAATATCGCGATTTAAGAATCATAAGAACTCTATTGCTACGATACGTAGACATCTGCAAACGCTATTTCCTTGCAAGGAAGTGCCGCGTTTACATTCATTTGAAGTGTAGACGAGGAATACATGACACTTCGCAAATCTTATTATATCTTACCATGAAACATAGTAATGAGATGCGATATCGCGTTTTAAGAAGCATTAGAACTCTATCCCTTTGATACGTAGACATCTGCAAACGCTATTTCCTTGCAAGGAAGTGTCGCATTTACATTCATTTGAAGTGTAGACGAGGAATACATGACACTTCGCAAATCATATTATATCTTACCATGAAACTTAGAAATGTGATGCGATATCGCGTTTTAAAAAGCATCAGAAATCTATTGCTACGATACGTAGACATCTGCAAACGCTATTTCCTTGCAAGGAAGTGTCGCATTTACATTCATTTGAAGTGTAGACGAGGAATACATAACACTTCCCCAATCATATTACATCTTACCATGAAACATAGAAATGAGATGCGATATCGCGTTTTAAGAAGCATTAGATCTCTATTGCTACGATACGTTGACATCTGCAAACGCTATTTCCTTGCAAGGAAGAGTCGCATTTACATTCATTTGAAGTGTAGACGAGGAATACATGACACTTCGCAAATCATATTATATCTTACCATGAAACTTAGAAATCAGATGCGATATCGCGTTTTAAGAAGCATTGGAAATCTATTGCTACGATACGTAGACATCTGCAAACGCTATTTCCTAGCGAGGAAATGTCGCATTCACATTCATTTCAAGTGTAGACGTGGAATACATAACACTTTGCAAATCATATTATATCTTACCATGAAACACAGAAATGAGATGCGATATCGCGTTTTAAGGAGCATTAGAACTCTATTGCTACGATACGTAGACATCTGCAAACGCTATTTCCTTGCAGGGAAGTGTCGCATTTACATTCATTTGAAGTGTAGACGAGGAATACATAACACTTCGCAAATCATATTATACCTTACCATGAAACATAGAAATGCGAAGCAATATCGCGATTTAAGAGTCATAAGAACTCTATTGCTACGATACGTAGACATCTGCAAACGCTATTTCCTTGCAAGGAAGTGCCGCATTTACATTCATTTGAAGTGTAGACGAGGAATACATGACACTTCACAAATCTTATTATATCTTACCATGAAACATAGTAATGAGATGCGATATCGCGTTTTAAGAAGCATTAGAACTCTATCCCTTCGATACGTAGACATCTGCAAACGCTATTTCCTTGCAAGGAAGTGTCGCATTTACATTCATTTGAAGTGTAGACGAGGAATACATGACACTTCGCAAATCATATTATATCTTACCATGAAACATAGAAATGTGATGCGATATCGCGTTTTAAGAAGCATCAGAAATCTATTGCTACGATACCTAGACATCTGCAGACGCTATTTCCTAGCAAGGAAGTGTCGCATTTACATTCATTTGAGGTGTAGACGAGGAATAAATGACACTTCGCAATTCATATTATATATTACCATGAAACATAGAAATGAGATGCGATATCGCGTTTTAAGAATCATAAGAACTCTATCGCTACGATACGTAGACATCTGCAAACGCTATTTCCTTGCAAGGAAGAGTCGCATTTACATTCATTTAAAGTGTAGACGAAGAATACATGACACTTCGCAAATCATATTATATCTTACCATTGAAACATAGAAATGAGATGCGATATCGCGTTTTAAGAAGCATCAGAAATTCAATGCTACGATACGTAGACGTCTGCAAACGCTATTTCCTTGCAAGGAAGTGTCGCATTTACATTCATTTGAAGTGTAGACGAGGAATACATAACACTTCGCAAATCATATTATACCTTACCATGAAACATAGAAATGAGAAGCAATATCGCGATTTAAGAATCATAAGAACTCTATTGCTACGATACATAGACATCTGCAAACGCTATTTCCTTGCAAGGAAGTGCCGCATTTACATTCATTTGAATCGTAGACGAGGAATGCATAACAATTCGCAATGAATATTATATATTACCATGAGACATAGAAATGAGATGCGATATCGCGTTTTAAGAAGAATTAGAACTCTATTGCTACGATACCTAGACATCTGCAAACGCTATTTCCTAGCGAGCAAGTGTCGCATTCACATTCGTTTGAAGTGTAGACGTGGAATACATGACACTTCGCAAATCATATTATATCTTACCATGAAACATAGAAATGAGATGCGATATCGCGTTTTAAGAAGCATTAGAACTCTATTGCTACGATACCTAGTCATCTGCAGACGCTATTTCCTAGTAGGGAAGTGTGGCATTTACATTCATTTGAAGTGTAGACGAGGAATACATAACACTTCCCTAATCATATTATATCTTACCATGAAACATGGAAATGAGATGCGATATCGCGTTTTAAGAAGCATTAGAACTCTATTGCTACGATACGTAGACATCTGCAAACGCTATTTCCTTGCAAGGAAGAGTCGCATTTACATTCATTTGAAGTGTAGACGAGGAATACATAACACTTCGCATATCATATTATATCTTACCATGAAACATAGAAATGAGATGCGATATCTTGTTTTAAGAAGCATTTGAACACTATTGCTTCGTTACGTAGACATCTGCAAGCGCTATTTCCAAGCAAGGAGGTGTCGCATTTACATCCACTTGAATCGTAGACGAGGAATGCATAACACTTCGCAATGAATATTATATCTTATCATGAAACATAGAATTGAGGTGCGATATGTCGTTTTAAGAAGCATTAGAACTCTATCCCTACGATACGTAGACATCTGCAAACGCTATTTCCTTGCAAGGAAGTGTCGCATTTACATTCATTTGAAGTGTAGAAGAGGAATACATAACACTTCGCAAATCATATTATATCTTACCATGAAACAAAGAAATGAGATGCGATATCGCGTTTTAAGAAGCATTAGAACTCTATTGCTACGATACCTAGTCATCTGCAGACGCTATTTCCTAGCAGGGAAGTGTGGCATTTACATTCATTTGAAGTGTAGTCGAGGAATACATGACACTTCGCAAATCATATTATATCTTACCATGAAACATAGAAATGTGATGCGATATCGCGTTTTAAGAAGCATCAGAAATCTATTGCTACGATACCTAGACATCTGCAGACGCTATTTCCTAGCAAGGAAGTGTCGCATTTACATTCATTTGAGGTGTAGACGAGGAATAAATGACACTTCGCAATTCATATTATATATTACCATGAAACATAGAAATGAGATGCGATATCGCGTTTTAAGGATCATAAGAACTCTATCGCTACGATACGTAGACATCTGCAAACGCTATTTCCTTGCAAGGAAGAGTCGCATTTACATTCATTTAAAGTGTAGACGAAGAATACATGACACTTCGCAAATCATATTATATCTTACCATGAAACATAGAAATCAGATGCGATATCGCGTTTTAAGAAGCATTGGAAATCTATTGCTACGATACGTAGACATCTGCAAACGCTATTTCCTAGCGAGGAAGTGTCGCATTTACATTCATTTGAAGTGTAGACGAGGAATACGTAACACTTCCCCAATCATATTATATCTTACCATGAAACATGGAAATGAGATGCGATATCGCGTTTTAAGAAGCATTAGAACTCTATTGCTACGATACGTAGACATCTGCAAACGCTATTTCCTTGCAAGGAAGAGTCGCATTTACATTCATTTGAGGTGTAGACGAGGAATAAATGACACTTCGCAATTCATATTATATATTACCATGAAACATAGAAATGAGATGCGATATCGCGTTTTAAGGATCATAAGAACTCTATCGCTACGATACGTAGACATCTGCAAACGCTATTTCCTTGCAAGGAAGAGTCGCATTTACATTCATTTAAAGTGTAGACGAAGAATACATGACACTTCGCAAATCATATTATATCTTACCATGAAACATAGAAATCAGATGCGATATCGCGTTTTAAGAAGCATTGGAAATCTATTGCTACGATACGTAGACATCTGCAAACGCTATTTCCTAGCGAGGAAGTGTCGCATTTACATTCATTTGAAGTGTAGACGAGGAATACGTAACACTTCCCCAATCATATTATATCTTACCATGAAACATGGAAATGAGATGCGATATCGCGTTTTAAGAAGCATTAGAACTCTATTGCTACGATACGTAGACATCTGCAAACGCTATTTCCTTGCAAGGAAGAGTCGCATTTACATTCATTTGAAGTGTAGACGAGGAATACATAACACTTCGCATATCATATTATATCTTACCATGAAACATAGAAATGAGATGCGATATCTTGTTTTAAGAAGCATTTGAACACTATTGCTTCGTTACGTAGACATCTGCAAGCGCTATTTCCAAGCAAGGAGGTGTCGCATTTACATCCATTTGAATCGTAGACGAGGAATGCATAACACTTCGCAATGAATATTATATCTTATCATGAAACATAGAATTGAGGTGCGATATGTCGTTTTAAGAAGCATTAGAACTCTATCCCTACGATACGTAGACATCTGCAAACGCTATTTCCTTGCAAGGAAGTGTCGCATTTACATTCATTTGAAGTGTAGAAGAGGAATACATAACACTTCGCAAATCATATTATATCTTACCATGAAGCATGGAAATGGAATGCGATATCGCGTTTTAAGAATCATAAGAACTCTATCGCTACGATACGTAGACATCTGCAAACGCTATTTCCTTGCAAGGAAGAGTCGCATTTACATTCATTTAAAGTGTAGACGAAGAATACATGACACTTCGCAAATCATATTATATCTTACCATGAAACATAGAAATGAGATGCGATATCGCGTTTTAAGAAGCATCAGAAATTCAATGCTACGATACGTAGACATCTGCAAACGCTATTTCCTTGCAAGGAAGTGTCGCATTTACATTCATTTGAAGTGTAGACGAGGAATACATAACACTTCGCAAATCATATTATACCTTACCATGAAACATAGAAATGCGAAGCAATATCGCGATTTAAGAGTCATAAGAACTCTATTGCTACGATACGTAGACATCTGCAAACGCTATTTCCTTGCAAGGAAGTGCCGCATTTACATTCATTTGAAGTGTAGACGAGGAATACATGACACTTCACAAATCTTATTATATCTTACCATGAAACATAGTAATGAGATGCGATATCGCGTTTTAAGAAGCATTAGAACTCTATCCCTTCGATACGTAGACATCTGCAAACGCTATTTCCTTGCAAGGAAGTGTCGCATTTACATTCATTTGAAGTGTAGACGAGGAATACATGACACTTCGCAAATCATATTATATCTTACCATGAAACATAGAAATGTGATGCGATATCGCGTTTTAAGAAGCATCAGAAATCTATTGCTACGATACCTAGACATCTGCAGACGCTATTTCCTAGCAAGGAAGTGTCGCATTTACATTCATTTGAGGTGTAGACGAGGAATAAATGACACTTCGCAATTCATATTATATATTACCATGAAACATAGAAATGAGATGCGATATCGCGTTTTAAGAATCATAAGAACTCTATCGCTACGATACGTAGACATCTGCAAACGCTATTTCCTTGCAAGGAAGAGTCGCATTTACATTCATTTAAAGTGTAGACGAAGAATACATGACACTTCGCAAATCATATTATATCTTACCATTGAAACATAGAAATGAGATGCGATATCGCGTTTTAAGAAGCATCAGAAATTCAATGCTACGATACGTAGACATCTGCAAACGCTATTTCCTTGCAAGGAAGTGTCGCATTTACATTCATTTGAAGTGTAGACGAGGAATACATAACACTTCGCAAATCATATTATACCTTACCATGAAACATAGAAATGAGAAGCAATATCGCGATTTAAGAATCATAAGAACTCTATTGCTACGATACATAGACATCTGCAAACGCTATTTCCTTGCAAGGAAGTGCCGCATTTACATTCATTTGAATCGTAGACGAGGAATGCATAACAATTCGCAATGAATATTATATCTTACCATGAGACATAGAAATGAGATGCGATATCGCGTTTTAAGAAGAATTAGAACTCTATTGCTACGACACCTAGACATCTGCAAACGCTATTTCCTAGCGAGCAAGTGTCGCATTCACATTCGTTTGAAGTGTAGACGTGGAATACATGACACTTCGCAAATCATATTATATCTTACCATGAAACATAGAAATGAGATGCGATATCGCGTTTTAAGAAGCATTAGAACTCTATTGCTACGATAACTAGTCATCTGCAGACCCTATTTCCTAGTAGGGAAGTGTGGCATTTACATTCATTTGAAGTGTAGACGAGGAATACATAACACTTCCCTAATCATATTATATCTTACCATGAAACATGGAAATGAGATGCGATATCGCGTTTTAAGAAGCATTAGAACTCTATTGCTACGATACGTAGACATCTGCAAACGCTATTTCCTTGCAAGGAAGAGTCGCATTTACATTCATTTGAAGTGTAGACGAGGAATACATAACACTTCGCATATCATATTATATCTTACCATGAAACATAGAAATGAGATGCGATATCTTGTTTTAAGAAGCATTTGAACACTATTGCTTCGTTACGTAGACATCTGCAAGCGCTATTTCCAAGCAAGGAGGTGTCGCATTTACATCCATTTGAATCGTAGACGAGGAATGCATAACACTTCGCAATGAATATTATATCTTATCATGAAACATAGAATTGAGGTGCGATATGTCGTTTTAAGAAGCATTAGAACTCTATCCCTACGATACGTAGACATCTGCAAACGCTATTTCCTTGCAAGGAAGTGTCGCATTTACATTCATTTGAAGTGTAGAAGAGGAATACATAACACTTCGCAAATCATATTATATCTTACCATGAAACAAAGAAATGAGATGCGATATCGCGTTTTAAGAAGCATTAGAACTCTATTGCTACGATACCTAGTCATCTGCAGACGCTATTTCCTAGCAGGGAAGTGTGGCATTTACATTCATTTGAAGTGTAGTCGAGGAATACATGACACTTCGCAAATCATATTATATCTTACCATGAAACATAGAAATGTGATGCGATATCGCGTTTTAAGAAGCATCAGAAATCTATTGCTACGATACCTAGACATCTGCAGACGCTATTTCCTAGCAAGGAAGTGTCGCATTTACATTCATTTGAGGTGTAGACGAGGAATAAATGACACTTCGCAATTCATATTATATATTACCATGAAACATAGAAATGAGATGCGATATCGCGTTTTAAGGATCATAAGAACTCTATCGCTACGATACGTAGACATCTGCAAACGCTATTTCCTTGCAAGGAAGAGTCGCATTTACATTCATTTAAAGTGTAGACGAAGAATACATGACACTTCGCAAATCATATTATATCTTACCATGAAACATAGAAATCAGATGCGATATCGCGTTTTAAGAAGCATTGGAAATCTATTGCTACGATACGTAGACATCTGCAAACGCTATTTCCTAGCGAGGAAGTGTCGCATTTACATTCATTTGAAGTGTAGACGAGGAATACGTAACACTTCCCCAATCATATTATATCTTACCATGAAACATGGAAATGAGATGCGATATCGCGTTTTAAGAAGCATTAGAACTCTATTGCTACGATACGTAGACATCTGCAAACGCTATTTCCTTGCAAGGAAGAGTCGCATTTACATTCATTTGAAGTGTAGACGAGGAATACATAACACTTCGCATATCATATTATATCTTACCATGAAACATAGAAATGAGATGCGATATCTTGTTTTAAGAAGCATTTGAACACTATTGCTTCGTTACGTAGACATCTGCAAGCGCTATTTCCAAGCAAGGAGGTGTCGCATCTACATCCATTTGAATCGTAGACGAGGAATGCATAACACTTCGCAATGAATATTATATCTTATCATGAAACATAGAATTGAGGTGCGATATGTCGTTTTAAGAAGCATTAGAACTCTATCCCTACGATACGTAGACATCTGCAAACGCTATTTCCTTGCAAGGAAGTGTCGCATTTACATTCATTTGAAGTGTAGAAGAGGAATACATAACACTTCGCAAATCATATTATATCTTACCATGAAGCATGGAAATGGAATGCGATATCGCGTTTTAAGAATCATAAGAACTCTATCGCTACGATACGTAGACATCTGCAAACGCTATTTCCTTGCAAGGAAGAGTCGCATTTACATTCATTTAAAGTGTAGACGAAGAATACATGACACTTCGCAAATCATATTATATCTTACCATGAAACATAGAAATGAGATGCGATATCGCGTTTTAAGAAGCATCAGAAATTCAATGCTACGATACGTAGACATCTGCAAACGCCTATTCCTTGCAAGGAAGTGTCGCATTTACATTCATTTGAAGTGTAGACGAGGAATACATAACACTTCGCAAATCATATTATACCTTACCATGAAACATAGAAATGAGAAGCAATATCGCGATTTAAGAATCATAAGAACTCTATTGCTACGATACATAGACATCTGCAAACGCTATTTCCTTGCAAGGAAGTGCCGCATTTACATTCATTTGAATCGTAGACGAGGAATGCATAACAATTCGCAATGAATATTATATCTTACCATGAGACATAGAAATGAGATGCGATATCGCGTTTTAAGAAGAATTAGAACTCTATTGCTACGATACCTAGACATCTGCAAACGCTATTTCCTAGCGAGCAAGTGTCGCATTCACATTCGTTTGAAGTGTAGACGTGGAATACATGACACTTCGCAAATCATATTATATCTTACCATGAAACATAGAAATGAGATGCGATATCGCGTTTTAAGAAGCATTAGAACTCTATTGCTACGATACCTAGTCATCTGGAGACGCTATTTCCTAGTAGGGAAGTGTGGCATTTACATTCATTTGAAGTGTAGACGAGGAATACATGACACTTCGCAAATCATATTATATCTTACCATGAAACATAGAAATCAGATGCGATATCGCGTTTTAAGAAGCATTGGAAATCTATTGCTACGATACGTAGACATCTGCAAACGCTATTTCCTTGCAAGGAAGAGTCGCATTTACATTCATTTGAAGTGTAGACGAGGAATACATAACACTTCGCATATCATATTATATCTTACCATGAAACATAGAAATGAGATGCGATATCTTGTTTTAAGAAGCATTTGAACACTATTGCTTCGTTACGTAGACATCTGCAAGCGCTATTTCCAAGCAAGGAGGTGTCGCATTTACATCCATTTGAATCGTAGACGAGGAATGCATAACACTTCGCAATGAATATTATATCTTATCATGAAACATAGAATTGAGGTGCGATATGTCGTTTTAAGAAGCATTAGAACTCTATCCCTACGATACGTAGACATCTGCAAACGCTATTTCCTTGCAAGGAAGTGTCGCATTTACATTCATTTGAAGTGTAGAAGAGGAATACATAACACTTCGCAAATCATATTATATCTTACCATGAAGCATGGAAATGAAATGCGATATCGCGTTTTAAGAAGCATTAGAACTCTATTACTGCGATACCTAGACATCTGCAAACGCTATTTCCTTGCAAGGAAGAGTCGCATTTACATTCATTTGAAGTGTAGACGAAGAATACATGACACTTCGCAAATCATATTATATCTTACCATGAAACAAAGAAATGAGATGCGATATCGCGTTTTAAGAAGCATTAGAACTCTATTGCTACGATACCTAGTCATCTGCAGACGCTATTTCCTAGCAGGGAAGTGTGGCATTTACATTCATTTGAAGTGTAGTCGAGGAATACATGACACTTCGCAAATCATATTATATCTTACCATGAAACATAGAAATGTGATGCGATATCGCGTTTTAAGAAGCATCAGAAATCTATTGCTACTATACCTAGACATCTGCAGACGCTATTTCCTAGCAAGGAAGTGTCGCATTTACATTCATTTGAGGTGTAGACGAGGAATAAATGACACTTCGCAATTCATATTATATATTACCATGAAACATAGAAATGAGATGCGATATCGCGTTTTAAGGATCATAAGAACTCTATCGCTACGATACGTAGACATCTGCAAACGCTATTTCCTTGCAAGGAAGAGTCGCATTTACATTCATTTAAAGTGTAGACGAAGAATACATGACACTTCGCAAATCATATTATATCTTACCATGTATCATAGAAATCAGATGCGATATCGCGTTTTAAGAAGCATTGGAAATCTATTGCTACGATACGTAGACATCTGCAAACGCTATTTCCTAGCGAGGAAGTGTCGCATTTACATTCATTTGAAGTGTAGACGAGGAATACGTAATACTTCCCCAATCATATTATATCTTACCATGAAACATGGAAATGAGATGCGATATCGCGTTTTAAGAAGCATTAGAACTCTATTGCTACGATACGTAGACATCTGCAAACGCTATTTCCTTGCAAGGAAGAGTCGCATTTACATTCATTTGAAGTGTAGACGAGGAATACATAACACTTCGCATATCATATTATATCTTACCATGAAACATAGAAATGAGATGCGATATCTTGTTTTAAGAAGCATTTGAACACTATTGCTTCGTTACGTAGACATCTGCAAGCGCTATTTCCTAGTAGGGAAGTGTGGCATTTACATTCATTTGAAGTGTAGACGAGGAATACATGACACTTCGCAAATCATATTATATCTTACCATGAAACATAGAAATCAGATGCGATATCGCGTTTTAAGAAGCATTGGAAATCTATTGCTACGATACGTAGACATCTGCAAACGCTATTTACTTGCAAGGAAGAGTCGCATTTACATTCATTTGAAGTGTAGACGAGGAATACATAACACTTCGCATATCATATTATATCTTACCATGAAACATAGAAATGAGATGCGATATCTTGTTTTAAGAAGCATTTGAACACTATTGCTTCGTTACGTAGACATCTGCAAGCGCTATTTCCAAGCAAGGAGGTGTCGCATTTACATCCATTTGAATCGTAGACGAGGAATGCATAACACTTCGCAATGAATATTATATCTTATCATGAAACATAGAATTGAGGTGCGATATGTCGTTCTAAGAAGCATTAGAACTCTATCCCTACGATACGTAGACATCTGCAAACGCTATTTCCTTGCAAGGAAGTGTCGCATTTACAGTCATTTGAAGTGTAGAAGAGGAATACATAATACTTCGCAAATCATATTATATCTTACCATGAAGCATGGAAATGAAATGCGATATCGCGTTTTAAGAAGCATTAGAACTCTATTACTACGATACCTAGACATCTGCAAACGCTATTTCCTTGCAAGGAAGAGTCGCATTTACATTCATTTGAAGTGTAGACGAGGAATACATAACACTTCGCATATCATATTATATCTTACCATGAAACATAGAAATGAGATGCGATATCTTGTTTTAAGAAGCATTTGAACACTATTGCTTCGTTACGTGGACATCTGCAAGCGCTATTTCCAAGCAAGGAGGTGTCGCATTTACATCCATTTGAATCGTAGACGAGGAATGCATAACACTTCGCAATGAATATTATATCTTATCATGAAACATAGAATTGAGGTGCGATATGTCGTTTTAAGAAGCATTAGAACTCTATCCCTACGATACGTAGACATCTGCAAACGCTATTTCCTTGCAAGGAAGTGTCGCATTTACATTCATTTGAAGTGTAGAAGAGGAATACATAACACTTCGCAAATCATATTATATCTTACCATGAAGCATGGAAATGGAATGCGATATCGCGTTTTAAGAATCATAAGAACTCTATCGCTACGATACGTAGACATCTGCAAACGCTATTTCCTTGGAAGGAAGAGTCGCATTTACATTCATTTAAAGTGTAGACGAAGAATACATGACACTTCGCAAATCATATTATATCTTACCATGAAACATAGAAATGAGATGCGATATCGCGTTTTAAGAAGCATCAGAAATTCAATGCTACGATACGTAGACATCTGCAAACGCCTATTCCTTGCAAGGAAGTGTCGCATTTACATTCATTTGAATCGTAGACGAGGAATGCATATCAATTCGCAATGAATATTATATCTTACCATGAGACATAGAAATGAGATGCGATATCGCGTTTTAAGAAGAATTAGAACTCTATTGCTACGATACCTAGACATCTGCAAACGCTACTTCCTAGCGAGCAAGTGTCGCATTCACATTCGTATGAAGTGTAGACGTGGAATACATGACACTTCGCAAATCATATTATATCTTACCATGAAACATAGAAATGAGATGCGATATCGCGTTTTAAGAAGCATTAGAACTCTATTGCTACGATACCTAGTCATCTGCAGACGCTATTTCCTAGTAGGGAAGTGTGGCATTTACATTCATTTGAAGTGTAGACGAGGAATGCATAACACTTCGCAATGAATATTATATCTTAACATGAAACATAGATATGAGATGCAATATCTCGTTTTAAGAAGCATTTGAACTCTATTGCTTCGATACGTAGACATCTGCAAACGCTATTTCCTAGCAAGGAAGTGTCGCATTTACATTCATTTGAAGTGTAGGCGAGGAATACATAACACTTCGCAATGTATATTACATCTTATCATGAAACATAGAAATGAGATGCGATATCTTGTTTTAAGAAGCATTTGAACACTATTGCTTCGTTACGTAGACATCTGCAAGCGCTATTTCCAAGCAAGGAAGTGTCGCATTTACATCCATTTGAATCGTAGACGAGGAATGCATAACACTTCGCAATGAATATTATATCTTATCATGAAACATAGAAATTAGGTGCGATATGTTCGTTTTAAGAAGCATTAGAACTCTATCCCTACGATACGTAGACATCTGCAAACGCTACTTCCTAGCGAGCAAGTGTCGCATTCACATTCGTATGAAGTGTAGACGTGGAATACATGACACTTCGCAAATCATATTATATCTTACCATGAAACATAGAAATGAGATGCGATATCGCGTTTTAAGAAGCATCAGAAATTCAATGCTACGATACGTAGACATCTGCAAACGCCTATTCCTTGCAAGGAAGTGTCGCATTTACATTCATTTGAATCGTAGACGAGGAATGCATATCAATTCGCAATGAATATTATATCTTACCATGAGACATAGAAATGAGATGCGATATCGCGTTTTAAGAAGAATTAGAACTCTATTGCTACGATACCTAGACATCTGCAAACGCTACTTCCTAGCGAGCAAGTGTCGCATTCACATTCGTATGAAGTGTAGACGTGGAATACATGACACTTCGCAAATCATATTATATCTTACCATGAAACATAGAAATGAGATGCGATATCGCGTTTTAAGAAGCATTAGAACTCTATTGCTACGATACCTAGTCATCTGCAGACGCTATTTCCTAGTAGGGAAGTGTGGCATTTACATTCATTTGAAGTGTAGACGAGGAATGCATAACACTTCGCAATGAATATTATATCTTAACATGAAACATAGATATGAGATGCAATATCTCGTTTTAAGAAGCATTTGAACTCTATTGCTTCGATACGTAGACATCTGCAAACGCTATTTCCTAGCAAGGAAGTGTCGCATTTACATTCATTTGAAGTGTAGGCGAGGAATACATAACACTTCGCAATGTATATTACATCTTATCATGAAACATAGAAATGAGATGCGATATCTTGTTTTAAGAAGCATTTGAACACTATTGCTTCGTTACGTAGACATCTGCAAGCGCTATTTCCAAGCAAGGAAGTGTCGCATTTACATCCATTTGAATCGTAGACGAGGAATGCATAACACTTCGCAA
>NW_027490831.1:0-43045 GCF_050948175.1 Xylocopa sonorina | reverse complement strand
AGATGTCTACGTATCGAAGCAATAGAGTTCTTATGATTCTTAAAACGCGATATCGCATCTCATTTCCATGTTTCGTGGTAAGATATAATATGATTTGCGAACTGTTATGTATTCCTCGTCTACACTTCAAATGAATGTAAATGCGACACTTCCTTGCAAGGAAATAGCGTTTCCAGATGTCTACGTATCGAAGCAATAAAGTTCAAGTGCTTCTTAAAACGAGATATTGCATCTCATATCTATGTTTCATGATAAGATATAATATTCATTGCGAAGTGTTATGCATTCCTCGTCTACGATTCAAATGAATGAAAATGCGACACCTCCTTGCAAGGAAATAGCGTTTGCAGATGTCTACGTATCGTAGCAATAGAGTTCTAATGCTCCTTAAAACGCGATATCGCATCTCATTTCTATGTTTCATGGTAAGATACTATATGATTTGCGAACTGTTGTGTATTCCTCGTCTACACTTCAAATGAATGTAAATGCGACACTTCCTTGCAAGGAAATAGCGTTTGCAGATGTCTACGTATCGAAGCAATAGAGTTCAAATGCTTCTTAAAACGAGATATTGCATCTCATATCTATGTTTCATGATAAGATATAATATTCATTGCGAAGTGTTATGCATTCCTCCTCTACGGTTAAAATGAATGAAAATGCGACACTTCCTTGCAAGGAAATAGCGTTTGCAGATGTCTACGTATCGCAGCAATAGAGTTCTAATGCTTCTTAAAACGCGATATCGCATCTCATTTCTATGTTTCATGGTAAGATAGAATATGATTTGCGAAGTGTTATGTATTCCTCGTCTACACTTCAAATGAATGTGAATGCGACACTTCCTCGCTAGGAAAGAGCATTTGCAGATGTCTGCGTATCGTAGCAGTAGAGTTCTAATGCTTCTTAAAACGCGATATCGCATCTCATTTCCATGTTTCGTGGTAAGATATAATATGATTTGCGAACTGTTATGTATTCCTCGTCTACACTTCAAATGAATGTAAATGCGACACTTCCTTGCAAGGAAATAGCGTTTCCAGATGTCTACGTATCGAAGCAATAAAGTTCAAGTGCTTCTTAAAACGAGATATTGCATCTCATATCTATGTTTCATGATAAGATATAATATTCATTGCGAAGTGTTATGCATTCCTCGTCTACGATTCAAATGAATGAAAATGCGACACCTCCTTGCAAGGAAATAGCGTTTGCAGATGTCTACGTATCGTAGCAATAGAGTTCTAATGCTTCTTAAAACGCGATATCGCATCTCATTTCTATGTTTCATGGTAAGATACTATATGATTTGCGAACTGTTGTGTATTCCTCGTCTACACTTCAAATGAATGTAAATGCGACACTTCCTTGCAAGGAAATAGCGTTTGCAGATGTCTACGTATCGAAGCAATAGAGTTCAAATGCTTCTTAAAACGAGATATTGCATCTCATATCTATGTTTCATGATAAGATATAATATTCATTGCGAAGTGTTATGCATTCCTCGTCTACGATTAAAATGAATGAAAATGCGACACTTCCTTGCAAGGAAATAGCGTTTGCAGATGTCTACGTATCGCAGCAATAGAGTTCTAATGCTTCTTAAAACGCGATATCGCATCTCATTTCTATGTTTCATGGTAAGATATAATATGATTTGCGAAGTGTTATGTATTCCTCGTCTACACTTCAAATGAATGTGAATGCGACACTTCCTCGCTAGGAAAGAGCGTTTGAAGATGTCTGCGTATCGTAGCAGTAGAGTTCTAATGCTTCTTAAAACGCGATATCGCATCTCATTTCTATGTTTCATGTAAGATATAATATGATTTGCGAACTGTTATGTATTCCTCGTCTACACTTCAAATGAATGTAAATGCGACACTTTCTTGCAAGGAAATAGCGTTTGCAGATGTCTACGTATCGAAGCAATAGAGTTCAAATGCTTCTTAAAACGAGATATTGCATCTCATATCTATGTTTCATGATAAGATATAATATTCATTGCGAAGTGTTGTGCATTCCTCGTCTACGATTCAAATGAATGTAAATGCGACACTTCCTTGCAAGGAAATAGCGTTTGCAGGTGTCTACGGATCGTAGCAATAGAGTTCTAATGCTTCTTAAAACGCGATATCGCACCTCATTTCTATGTTTCATGGTAAGATATAATACGATTTGCGAAGTGTTATGTATTCCTCGTCTGCACTTCAAATGAATGTGAATGCGACACTTCCACGCTAGGAAATAGCGTTTGCAGATGTCTACGTATCGAAGCAATAGAGTTCAAATGCTCCTTAAAACGAGATATTGCATCTCATATGTATGTTTCATGATAAGATGTAATATTCATTGCGAAGTGTTATGTATTCCTCGTCTACACTTCAAATGAGTGTGGATGCGACACTTCCTCGCCAGGAAATAGCGTTTGCAGATGTCTACGTATCGTAGCAATAGAGTTCTTATGATTCTTAGAACGCTATATTGCATCTCATTTTTACGTTTCATGGTAAGATATAATATGATTTGCGAAGTGTCATGTATTCCTCGTCTACGATTCAAATGAATGTAATTGCGACACTTCCTTGCAAGGAAATAGCGATTGCAGATGTCTACGTATCGTAGCAATAGAGTTCAAATGCTTCTTAAAACGCGATATCGCATCTCATTTCTATGTTTCATGGTAAGATATAATATGATTTGCGAAGTATCATGTATTCCTAGTCTACACTTCAAATGAAAGTAAATGCGACACTTCCTTGCTAGGAAATTGCGTCTGCAGATGTCTAGGTATCGTAGCAATAGAGTTCTAATGCTTCTTAGAACGAGATATTGCATCTCATATCTATGTTTCATGATAAGATATAATATTCGTTGCGAAGTGTTATGCATTCCTCGTCTACGATTCAAATGAATGTAAATGCGGCACTTCCTTGCAAGGAAATAGCGTTTGCAGATGTCTACGTATCGTAGCAATAGAGTTCTTATGATTCTTAGAACGCTATATTGCATCTCATTTCTATGTCTCATGGTAAGATATAATATGATTTGTGAAGTGTCATGTATTCCTCGTCTACGATTCAAATGAAAGTAAATGCGACACTTACTTGCACGGTAGTAGCGATTGCAGATGTCTACGTATCGAAGCAATAGAGTTCAAATGCTTCCTAAAACAAGATATCGCATCTCAATTCTATGTTTCATGATAAGATGTAATATTCATTGCGAAGTGTTATGTATTCCTCGCCTACACTTCAAATGAATGAAAATGCGACACTTCCTTGCAAGGAAATAGCGTTTGCAGATGTCTACGTATCGTAGCAATAGAGTTCTAATGCTTCTTAAAACGCGATATCGCATCTCATTTCTATGTTTCATGGTAGATATAATATGATTTGCGAAGTGTTATGTATTCCTCGTCTACACTTCAAATGAATGTGAATGCGACACTTCCTCGCTAGGAAAGAGCGTTTGCAGATGTCTGCGTATCGTAGCAGTAGAGTTCTAATGCTTCTTAAAACGCGATATCGCATCTCATTTCTATGTTTCATGGTAAGATATAATATGATTTGCGAACTGTTATGTATTCCTCGTCTACACTTCAAATGAATGTAAATGCGACACTTCCTTGCAAGGAAATAGCGTTTGCAGATGTCTACGTATCGAAGCAATAGAGTTCAAATGCTTCTTAAAACGAGATATTGCATTTCATATCTATGTTTCATGATAAGAAATAATATTCATTGCGAAGTGTTATGCATTCCTCGTCTACGATTAAAATGAATGAAATGCGACACTTCCTTGCAAGGAAATAGCGTTTGCAGATGCCTACGTATCGTAGCAATAGATTTCTTATGATTCTTAAAACGCGATATCGCATCTCATTTCTGTGTATCATGGTAAGGTATAATATGATTTGCGAAGTGTTATGTATCCGTCGTCTACACTTCAAATGAATGTAAATGCGACACTTTCTCGCAAGGAACTAGCGTTTGCAGATGTCTACGTATCGTAGCAATAGAGTTCTAATGCTTCTTAAAACGCGATATAGCATCTCATTTCTATGTTTCATGGTAAGATAGAATATGATTTGCGAAGTGTTATGTATTCCTCGTCTACACATCAAATGAATGTAAATGCGACACTTCCTTGCAAGGAAACAGCGTTTGCAGATGTCTACGTATCGTAGCAATAGAGTTCTTATGATTCTTAAAACGCGATATCGCATCTCATTTCTATGTTTCATGGTAAGGTATAGTATGATATGCGAAGTGTTATGTATCCGTCGTCTACACTTCAAATGAATGTAAATGCGACACTTTCTTGCAAGGAAATAGCGTTTGCAGATGTCTACGTATCGTAGCATTGGATTTCTGATGCTTCTTAAAACGCGATATCGCATCTCATTTCTATGTTTCATGGTAAGATATAATATGAATTGCGAAGTGTTATGTATTCCTCGTCTACACTTCAAATGAATGTAAATGCGACACTTCTTTGCAAGGAAATAGCGTTTGCAGATGTCTACGTATTGTTGCAATAGAGTTCTTATGATTCTTAAAACGCGATATCGCATCTCATTTCTATGTTTCATGGTAAGGTATAATATGATTTGCGGAGTGTTATATATTCCTCGTCTACACTTCAAATGAATGTAAATGCGACACTTCCTTGCAAGGAAATAGCGTTCGCAGATGTCTACGTATCGTAGCAATAGTGTTCTTATGATTCTTAAAACGCGATATCGCATCTCATTTCTATGTTTCATGGTAAGATATAATATGATTTGCGAAGTGTTATGTATTCCTCGTCTACACTTCAAATGAATGTAAATGCGACACTTCCTTGCAAGGAAATAGCGTTTGCAGATGTCTACGTATCGTAGAAATAGTGTTCTTATGATCCTTAAAACGCGATATCGCATTTCATTTCTATGTTTCATGGTAAGATATAATATGATTTGCGAAGTATTATGTATTCCTCGTCTACACATCAAATGAATGTAAATGCGACACTTCCTTGCAAGGAAATAGCGTTTGCAGATGTCTACGTATCGTAGCAATAGAGTTCTTATGATACTTAAAATGCGATATCGCAACTCATTTCTTTGTTTCAAGGTAAGATATTATATGATTTGCGAACTGTCGTGTATTCCTCGTCTACACTTCAAATGAATGTAAATGCGACACTTCCTTGCAAGGAAATAGCGTTTGCAGATGTCTACGTATCGAAGCAATAGTGTTCAAATGCTTCTTAAAACGAGATATTGCATTTCATATCTATGTTTCATGATAAGATATAATATTCATTGCAAAGTGTTATGCATTCCTCGTCTACGATTAAAATGAATGAAATGCGACACTTCCTTGCAAGGAAATAGCGTTTGCAGATGTCTACGTATCGTAGCAATAGAGTTCTTATGATTCTTAAAACGCGGTATCGCATCTCATTTCTATGTATCATGGTAAGGTATAATATGATTTGCGAAGTGTTATGTATCCGTCGTCTACACTTCAAATGAATGTAAATGCGACACTTTCTCGCAAGGAACTAGCGTTTGCAGATGTCTACGTATCGTAGCAATAGAGTTCTAATGCTTCTTAAAACGCGATATAGCATCTCATTTCTATGTTTCATGGTAAGATAGAATATGATTTGCGAAGTGTTATGTATTCCTCGTCTACACATCAAATGAATGTAAATGCGACACTTCCTTGCAAGGAAATAGCGTTTGCAGATGTCTACGTATCTAAGCAATAGAGTTCAAATGCTTCTTAAAACGAGATATTGCATCTCATATCTATGTTTCATGATAAGATATAATATTCATTGCGAAGTGTTATGCATTCCTCGTCTACGGTTAAAATGAATGAAAATGCGACACTTCCTTGCAAGGAAATAGCGTTTGCAGATGTCTACGTATCGCAGCAATTGAGTTCTAATGCTTCTTAAAACGCGATATCGCATCTCATTTCTATGTTTCATGGTAAGATATAATATGATTTGCGAAGTGTTATGTATTCCTCGTCTACACTTCAAATGAATGTGAATGCGACACTTCCTCGCTAGGAAAGAGCGTTTGCAGATGTCTGCGTATCGTAGCAGTAGAGTTCTAATGCTTCTTAAAACGCGATATCGCATCTCATTTCTATGTTTCATGGTAAGATATAATATGATTTGCGAACTGTTATGTATTCCTCGTCTACACTTCAAATGAATGTAAATGCGACACTTTCTTGCAAGGAAATAGCGTTTGCAGATGTCTACGTATCGAAGCAATAGAGTTCTTATGATTCTTAAAACGCGATATCGCATCTCATTTCCATGTTTCATGGTAAGATATAATATGATTTGCGAACTGTTATGTATTCCTCGTCTACACTTCAAATGAATGTAAATGCGACACTTCCTTGCAAGGAAATAGCGTTTCCAGATGTCTACGTATCGAAGCAATAAAGTTCAAGTGCTTCTTAAAACGAGATATTGCATCTCATATCTATGTTTCATGATAAGATATAATATTCATTGCGAAGTGTTATGCATTCCTCGTCTACGATTCAAATGAATGAAAATGCGACACCTCCTTGCAAGGAAATAGCGTTTGCAGATGTCTACGTATCGTAGCAATAGAGTTCTAATGCTTCTTAAAACGCGATATCGCATCTCATTTCTATGTTTCATGGTAAGATACTATATGATTTGCGAACTGTTGTGTATTCCTCGTCTACACTTCAAATGAATGTAAATGCGACACTTCCTTGCAAGGAAATAGCGTTTGCAGATGTCTACGTATCGAAGCAATAGAGTTCAAATGCTTCTTAAAACGTGATATTGCATCTCATATCTATGTTTCATGATAAGATATAATATTCATTGCGAAGTGTTATGCATTCCTCGTCTACGATTAAAATGAATGAAAATGCGACACTTCCTTGCAAGGAAATAGCGTTTGCAGATGTCTACGTATCGCAGCAATAGAGTTCTAATGCTTCTTAAAACGCGATATCGCATCTCATTTCTATGTTTCATGGTAAGATATAATATGATTTGCGAAGTGTTATGTATTCCTCGTCTACACTTCAAATGAATGTGAATGCGACACTTCCTCGCTAGGAAAGAGCGTTTGAAGATGTCTGCGTATCGTAGCAGTAGAGTTCTAATGCTTCTTAAAACGCGATATCGCATCTCATTTCTATGTTTCATGGTAAGATATAATATGATTTGCGAACTGTTATGTATTCCTCGTCTACACTTCAAATGAATGTAAATGCGACACTTTCTTGCAAGGAAATAGCGTTTGCAGATGTCTACGTATCGAAGCAATAGAGTTCTTATGATTCTTAAAACGCGATATCGCACCTCATTTCCATGTTTCATGGTAAGATATAATATGATTTGCGAACTGTTATGTATTCCTCCTCTACACTTCAAATGAATGTAAATGCGACACTTCCTTGCAAGGAAATAGCGTTTGCAGATGTCTACGTATCGAAGCAATAGAGTTCAAATGCTTCTTAAAACGAGATATTGCATCTCATATCTATGTTTCATGATAAGATATAATATTCATTGCGAAGTGTTATGCATTCCTCGTCTACGATTAAAATGAATGAAAATGCGACACTTCCTTGCAAGGAAATAGCGTTTGCAGATGTCTACGTATCGTAGCAATAGAGTTCTAATGCTTCTTAAAACGCGATATCGCATCTCATTTCTATGTTTCATGGTAAGATATAATATGATTTGCGAAGTGTTATGTATTCCTCGTCTACACTTCAAATGAATGTGAATGCGACACTTCCTCGCTAGGAAAGAGCGTTTGCAGATGTCTGCGTATCGTAGCAGTAGAGTTCTAATGCTTCTTAAAACGCGATATCGCATCTCATTTCTATGTTTCATGGTAAGATATAATATGATTTGCGAACTGTTATGTATTCCTCGTCTACACTTCAAATGAATGTAAATGCGACACTTCCTTGCAAGGAAATAGCGTTTGCAGATGTCTACGTATCGAAGCAATAGAGTTCAAATGCTTCTTAAAACGAGATATTGCATTTCATATCTATGTTTCATGATAAGAAATAATATTCATTGCGAAGTGTTATGCATTCCTCGTCTACGATTAAAATGAATGAAATGCGACACTTCCTTGCAAGGAAATAGCGTTTGCAGATGCCTACGTATCGTAGCAATAGAGTTCTTATGATTCTTAAAACGCGATATCGCATCTCATTTCTATGTATCATGGTAAGGTATAATATGATTTGCGAAGTGTTATGTATCCGTCGTCTACACTTCAAATGAATGTAAATGCGACACTTTCTCGCAAGGAACTAGCGTTTGCAGATGTCTACGTATCGTAGCAATAGAGTTCTAATGCTTCTTAAAACGCGATATAGCATCTCATTTCTATGTTTCATGGTAAGATAGAATATGATTTGCGAAGTGTTATGTATTCCTCGTCTACACATCAAATGAATGTAAATGCGACACTTCCTTGCAAGGAAATAGCGTTTGCAGACGTCTACGTATCGTAGCAATAGAGTTCTTATGATTCTTAAAACGCGATATCGCATCTCATTTCTATGTTTCATGGTAAGGTATAATATGATATGCGAAGTGTTATGTATCCGTCGTCTACACTTCAAATGAATGTAAATGCGACACTTTCTTGCAAGGAAATAGCGTTTGCAGATGTCTACGTATCGTAGCATTGGATTTCTGATGCTTCTTAAAACGCGATATCGCATCTCATTTCTATGTTTCATGGTAAGATATAATATGAATTGCGAAGTGTTATGTATTCCTCGTCTACACTTCAAATGAATGTAAATGCGACACTTCTTTGCAAGGAAATAGCGTTTGCAGATGTCTACGTATCGTAGCAATAGAGTTCTTATGATACTTAAAACGCGATATCGCATCTCATTTCTTTGTTTCATGGTAAGATATTATATGATTTGCGAACTGTTGTGTATTCCTCGTCTACACTTCAAATGAATGTAAATGCGACACTTCCTTGCAAGGAAATAGCGTTTGCAGATGTCTGCGTATCGAAGCAATAGTGTTCAAATCCTTCTTAAAACGAGATATTGCATTTCATATCTATGTTTCATGATAAGATATAATATTCATTGCAAAGTGTTATGCATTCCTCGTCTACGATTAAAATGAATGAAATGCGACACTTCCTTGCAAGGAAATAGCGTTTGCAGATGTCTACGTATCGTAGCAATAGAGTTCTTATGATTCTTAAAACGCGATATCGCATCTCATTTCTATGTATCATGGTAAGGTATAATATGATTTGCGAAGTGTTATGTATCCGTCGTCTACACTTCAAATGAATGTAAATGCGACACTTTCTCGCAAGGAACTAGCGTTTGCAGATGTCTACGTATCGTAGCAATAGAGTTCTAATGCTTCTTAAAACGCGATATAGCATCTCATTTCTATGTTTCATGGTAAGATAGAATATGATTTGCGAAGTGTTATGTATTCCTCGTCTACACATCAAATGAATGTAAATGCGACACTTCCTTGCAAGGAAATAGCGTTTGCAGATGTCTACGTATCGTAGCATTGGATTTCTGATGCTTCTTAAAACGCGATATCGCATCTCATTTCTATGTTTCATGGTAAGATATAATATGAATTGCGAAGTGTTATGTATTCCTCGTCTACACTTCAAATGAATGTAAATGCGACACATTCTTGCAAGGAAATAGCGTTTGCAGATGTCTACGTATCGAAGCAATAGAGTTCAAATGCTTCTTAAAACGAGATATTGAATTTCATATCTATGTTTCATGATAAGATATAATATTCATTGCAAAGTGTTATGCATTCCTCGTCTACGATTAAAATGAATGAAATGCGACACTTCCTTGCAAGGAAATAGCGTTTGCAGATGTCTACGTATCGTAGCAATAGAGTTCTTATGATTCTTAAAACGCGATATCGCATCACATTTCTATGATTCATGGTAAGATATAATATGATTTGCGGAGTGTTATGTATTCCTCGTCTACACTTCAAATGAATGTGAATGCCACACTTCCTCGCTAGGAAATAGCGTTTGCAGATGTCTACGTATCGAAGCAATAGAGTTCTAATGCTTCTTAAAACGCGATATCGCATCTCATTTCTATGTTTCATGGTAAGGTATAATATGAGTTGCGAAGTGTTATGTATTCCTCGTCTACACTTCAAATGAATGTAAATGCGGCACTTTCTTGCAAGGAAATAGCGTTTGCAGATGTCTACGTATCGTAGCAATGGATTTCTTATGATTCTTAAAACGCGATATGGCATCTCATTTCTATGTTTCATGGTAAGGTATAATATGATACGCGAAGTGTTATGTATCCGTCGTCTACACTTGAAATGAATGTAAATGCGACACTTTCTTGCAAGGAAATAGCGTTTGCAGATGTCTACGTATCGTAGCATTGGATTTCTGATGCTTCTTAAAACGCGATATCGCATCTCATTTCTATGTTTCATGGTAAGATATAATATGATTTGCGAAGTGTTATGTATTCCTCGTCTACACTTCAAATGAATGTAAATGCGACACATCTTTGCAAGGAAATAGCGTTTGCAGATGTCTACGTATCGTTGCAATAGAGTTCTTATGATTCTTAAAACGCGATATCGCATCTCATTTCTATGTTTCATGGTAAGGTATAATATGATATGCGAAGTGTTATGTATCCGTCGTCTACACTTCAAATGAATGTAAATGCGACACTTTCTTGCAAGGAAATAGCGTTTGCAGATGTCTACGTATCGTAGCATTGGATTTCTGATGCTTCTTAAAACGCGATATCGCATCTCATTTCTATGTTTCATGGTAAGATATAATATGAATTGCGAAGTGTTGTGTATTCCTCGTCTACACTTCAAATGAATGTAAATGCGACACTTCTTTGCAAGGAAATAGCGTTTGCAGATGTCTACGTATTGTTGCAATAGAGTTCTTATGATTCTTAAAACGCGATATCGCATCTCATTTCTATGTTTCATGGTAAGGTATAATATGATTTGCGGAGTGTTATGTATTCCTCGTCTACACATCAAATGAATGTAAATGCGACACTTCCTTGCAAGGAAATAGCGTTTGCAGATGTCTACGTATCGTAGTAATAGTGTTCTTATGATTCTTAAAACGCGATATCGCATCTCATTTCTATGTTTCATGGTAAGATATAATATGATTTGCGAAGTGTCATGCATTCCTCGTCTACGATTCAGATGAATGTAAATGCGACACTTCCTTGCAAGGAAATAGCGTTTGCAGATGTCTACGTATCGTAGCAATAGTGTTCTTATGATTCTTAAAACGCGATATCGCATCTCATTTCTATGTTTCATGGTAAGATATAATATGATTTGCGAACTGTTATGTATTCCTCGTCTACACTTCAAATGAATGTAAATGCGACACTTCCCTGCAAGGAAATAGCGTTTGCAGATGTCTACGTATTGTTGCAATAGAGTTCTTATGATTCTTAAAACGCGATATCGCATCTCATTTCTATGTTTCATGGTAAGGTATAATATGATTTGCGAACTGTTATGTATTCCTCGTCTACACTTCAAATGAATGTAAATGCGACACTTCCTTGCAAGGAAATAGCGTTTGCAGATGTCTACGTATCGAAGCAATAGAGTTCTAATGCTTCTTAAAACGCGATATCGCATCTCATTTCTATGTTTCATGGTAAGATATAATATGTTTTGCGAAGTGTTATGTATTCCTCGTCTACACATCAAATGAATGTAAATGCGACACTTCCTTGCAAGGAAATAGCGTTTGCAGATGTCTACGTATCGTAGCAATAGAGTTCTTATGATTCTTAAAACGCGATATCGCATCACATTTCTATGATTCATGGTAAGATATAATATGATTTGCGGAGTGTTATGTATTCCTCGTCTACACTTCAAATGAATGTGAATGCCACACTTCCTCGCTAGGAAATAGCGTTTGCAGATGTCTACGTATCGAAGCAATAGAGTTCTAATGCTTCTTAAAACGCGATATCGCATCTCATTTCTATGTTTCATGGTAAGGTATAATATGAGTTGCGAAGTGTTATGTATTCCTCGTCTACACTTCAAATGAATGTAAATGCGGCACTTTCTTGCAAGGAAATAGCGTTTGCAGATGTCTACGTATCGTAGCAATGGATTTCTTATGATTCATAAAACGCGATATGGCATCTCATTTCTATGTTTCATGGTAAGGTATAATATGATATGCGAAGTGTTATGTATCCGTCGTCTACACTTGAAATGAATGTAAATGCGACACTTTCTTGCAAGGAAATAGCGTTTGCAGATGTCTACGTATCGTAGCATTGGATTTCTGATGCTTCTTAAAACGCGATATCGCATCTCATATGTATGTTTCATGGTAAGATATAATATGATTTGCGAAGTGTTATGTATTCCTCGTCTACACTTCAAATGAATGTAAATGCGACACATCTTTGCAAGGAAATAGCGTTTGCAGATGTCTACGTATCGTTGCAATAGAGTTCTTATGATTCTTAAAACGCGATATCGCATCTCATTTCTATGTTTCATGGTAAGGTATAATATGATATGCGAAGTGTTATGTATCCGTCGTCTACACTTCAAATGAATGTAAATGCGACACTTTCTTGCAAGGAAATAGCGTTTGCAGATGTCTACGTATCGTAGCATTGGATTTCTGATGCTTCTTAAAACGCGATATCGCATCTCATTTCTATGTTTCATGGTAAGATATAATATGAATTGCGAAGTGTTGTGTATTCCTCGTCTACACTTCAAATGAATGTAAATGCGACACTTCTTTGCAAGGAAATAGCGTTTGCAGATGTCTACGTATTGTTGCAATAGAGTTCTTATGATTCTTAAAACGCGATATCGCATCTCATTTCTATGTTTCATGGTAAGGTATAATATGATTTGCGGAGTGTTATGTATTCCTCGTCTACACATCAAATGAATGTAAATGCGACACTTCCTTGCAAGGAAATAGCGTTTGCAGATGTCTACGTATCGTAGCAATAGTGTTCTTATGATTCTTAAAACGCGATATCGCATCTCATTTCTATGTTTCATGGTAAGATATAATATGATTTGCGAAGTGTCATGCATTCCTCGTCTACGATTCAGATGAATGTAAATGCGACACTTCCTTGCAAGGAAATAGCGTTTGCAGATGTCTACGTATCGTAGCAATAGTGTTCTTATGATTCTTAAAACGCTATATCGCATCTCATTTCTATGTTTCATGGTAAGATACAACATGATTTGCGGAGTGTTATGTACTCCTCGTCTACACTTCAAATGAATGTAAATGCGACACTTCCTTGCAAGGAAATAGCGTTTGCAAATGTCTACCTATCGTAGCAGTAGTGTTCTAATGCTTCTTAGAACGCGATGTAGCATCTCATTTCTATGTTTCATGGTAAGATATAATATGATTTGCGAACTGTTATGTATTCCTCGTCTACACTTCAAATGAATGTAAATGCGACACTTCCTTGCAAGGAAATAGCGTTTGCAGATGTCTACGTATCGAAGCAATAGAGTTCTAATGCTTCTTAAAACGCGAAATCGCATCTCATTTCTATGTTTCATGGTAAGATATAATATGGTTTGCGAAGTGTTATGTATTCCTCGTCTACACATCAAATGAATGTAAATGCGACACTTCCTTGCAAGGAAATAGCGTTTGCAGATGTCTACGTATCGTAGCAATCGAGTTCTTATGATTCTTAAAACGCGATATCGCATCACATTTCTATGATTCATGGTAAGATATAATATGATTTGCGGAGTGTTATGTATTCCTCGTCTACACTTCAAATGAATGTGAATGCCACACTTCCTCGCTAGGAAATAGCGTTTGCAGATGTCTACGTATCGAAGCAATAGAGTTCTAATGCTTCTTAAAACGCGATATCGCATCTCATTTCTATGTTTCATGGTAAGGTATAATATGTGTTGCGAAGTGTTATGTATTCCTCGTCTACACTTCAAATGAATGTAAATGCGGCACTTTCTTGCAAGGAAATAGCGTTTGCAGATGTCTACGTATCGTAGCAATGGATTTCTGATGCTTCTTAAAACGCGATATGGCATCTCATTTCTATGTTTCATGGTAAGATATAATATGATTTGCGAATTGTCATGTATTCCTCGTCCACACTTCAAATGAATGTGAATGCGACACTTCCTCGCTAGGAAATTGCGTTTGCAGATGTCTACGTATCGTAGCAGTTGAGTTCTAATGCCTCTTAAAACGCGATATCGCATCTCATTTCTATGTTTCATGGTAAGATATAATATGATTTGCGAAATGTTATGTATTCCTCGTCTACACACCAAATGAATGTAAATGCGACACTTCCTTGCAAGGAAATAGCTTTTGCAGATGTCTACGTATCGTAGCAATGGCTTTCTGATGCTTCTTAAAACGCGATATCGCATGTCATTTCTATGTTTCATGGTAAGATATAATATGATTTGCGAAGTGTTATGTATTCCTCGTCTACACTTCAAATGAATGTAAATGCGACACTTCTTTGCAAGGAAATAGCGTTTGCAGATGTCTACGTATTGTAGCAATAGAGTTCTTATGATTCTTAAAACGCGATATCGCAACTCATTTCTATGTTTCATGGTAAGATATAATATGATTTGCGGAGTGTTATGTATTCCTCGTCTGCACTTCTAATGAATGTAAATGCGACACTTCTTTGCAAGGTAATAGCGTTTGCAGATGTCTACGTATCGAAGCAATAGTGTTCAAATGCTTCTTAAAACGAGATATTGCATTTCATATCTATGTTTCATGATAAGATATAATATTCATTGCAAAGTGTTATGCATTCCTCGTCTACGATTAAAATGAATGAAATGCGACACTTCCTTGCAAGGAAATAGCGTTTGCAGATGTCTACGTATCGTAGCAATAGAGTTCTTATGATTCTTAAAACGCGGTATCGCATCTCATTTCTATGTATCATGGTAAGGTATAATATGATTTGCGAAGTGTTATGTATCCGTCGTCTACACTTCAAATGAATGTAAATGCGACACTTTCTCGCAAGGAACTAGCGTTTGCAGATGTCTACGTATCGTAGCAATAGAGTTCTAATGCTTCTTAAAACGCGATATAGCATCTCATTTCTATGTTTCATGGTAAGATAGAATATGATTTGCGAAGTGTTATGTATTCCTCGTCTACACATCAAATGAATGTAAATGCGACACTTCCTTGCAAGGAAATAGCGTTTGCAGATGTCTACGTATCGAAGCAATAGAGTTCAAATGCTTCTTAAAACGAGATATTGCATCTCATATCTATGTTTCATGATAAGATATAATATTCATTGCGAAGTGTTATGCATTCCTCGTCTACGGTTAAAATGAATGAAAATGCGACACTTCCTTGCAAGGAAATAGCGTTTGCAGATGTCTACGTATCGCAGCAATTGAGTTCTAATGCTTCTTAAAACGCGATATCGCATCTCATTTCTATGTTTCATGGTAAGATATAATATGATTTGCGAAGTGTTATGTATTCCTCGTCTACACTTCAAATGAATGTGAATGCGACACTTCCTCGCTAGGAAAGAGCGTTTGCAGATGTCTGCGTATCGTAGCAGTAGAGTTCTAATGCTTCTTAAAACGCGATATCGCATCTCATTTCTATGTTTCATGGTAAGATATAATATGATTTGCGAACTGTTATGTATTCCTCGTCTACACTTCAAATGAATGTAAATGCGACACTTTCTTGCAAGGAAATAGCGTTTGCAGATGTCTACGTATCGAAGCAATAGAGTTCTTATGATTCTTAAAACGCGATATCGCATCTCATTTCCATGTTTCATGGTAAGATATAATATGATTTGCGAACTGTTATGTATTCCTCGTCTACACTTCAAATGAATGTAAATGCGACACTTCCTTGCAAGGAAATAGCGTTTCCAGATGTCTACGTATCGAAGCAATAAAGTTCAAGTGCTTCTTAAAACGAGATATTGCATCTCATATCTATGTTTCATGATAAGATATAATATTCATTGCGAAGTGTTATGCATTCCTCGTCTACGATTCAAATGAATGAAAATGCGACACCTCCTTGCAAGGAAATAGCGTTTGCAGATGTCTACGTATCGTAGCAATAGAGTTCTAATGCTTCTTAAAACGCGATATCGCATCTCATTTCTATGTTTCATGGTAAGATACTATATGATTTGCGAACTGTTGTGTATTCCTCGTCTACACTTCAAATGAATGTAAATGCGACTCTTCCTTGCAAGGAAATAGCGTTTGCAGATGTCTACGTATCGAAGCAATAGAGTTCAAATGCTTCTTAAAACGTGATATTGCATCTCATATCTATGTTTCATGATAAGATATAATATTCATTGCGAAGTGTTATGCATTCCTCGTCTACGATTAAAATGAATGAAAATGCGACACTTCCTTGCAAGGAAATAGCGTTTGCAGATGTCTACGTATCGCAGCAATAGAGTTCTAATGCTTCTTAAAACGCGATATCGCATCTCATTTCTATGTTTCATGGTAAGATATAATATGATTTGCGAAGTGTTATGTATTCCTCGTCTACACTTCAAATGAATGTGAATGCGACACTTCCTCGCTAGGAAAGAGCGTTTGAAGATGTCTGCGTATCGTAGCAGTAGAGTTCTAATGCTTCTTAAAACGCGATATCGCATCTCATTTCTATGTTTCATGGTAAGATATAATATGATTTGCGAACTGTTATGTATTCCTCGTCTACACTTCAAATGAATGTAAATGCGACACTTTCTTGCAAGGAAATAGCGTTTGCAGATGTCTACGTATCGAAGCAATAGAGTTCTTATGATTCTTAAAACGCGATATCGCACCTCATTTCCATGTTTCATGGTAAGATATAATATGATTTGCGAACTGTTATGTATTCCTCCTCTACACTTCAAATGAATGTAAATGCGACACTTCCTTGCAAGGAAATAGCGTTTGCAGATGTCTACGTATCGAAGCAATAGAGTTCAAATGCTTCTTAAAACGAGATATTGCATCTCATATCTATGTTTCATGATAAGATATAATATTCATTGCGAAGTGTTATGCATTCCTCGTCTACGATTAAAATGAATGAAAATGCGACACTTCCTTGCAAGGAAATAGCGTTTGCAGATGTCTACGTATCGTAGCAATAGAGTTCTAATGCTTCTTAAAACGCGATATCGCATCTCATTTCTATGTTTCATGGTAAGATATAATATGATTTGCGAAGTGTTATGTATTCCTCGTCTACACTTCAAATGAATGTGAATGCGACACTTCCTCGCTAGGAAAGAGCGTTTGCAGATGTCTGCGTATCGTAGCAGTAGAGTTCTAATGCTTCTTAAAACGCGATATCGCATCTCATTTCTATGTTTCATGGTAAGATATAATATGATTTGCGAACTGTTATGTATTCCTCGTCTACACTTCAAATGAATGTAAATGCGACACTTCCTTGCAAGGAAATAGCGTTTGCAGATGTCTACGTATCGAAGCAATAGAGTTCAAATGCTTCTTAAAACGAGATATTGCATTTCATATCTATGTTTCATGATAAGAAATAATATTCATTGCGAAGTGTTATGCATTCCTCGTCTACGATTAAAATGAATGAAATGCGACACTTCCTTGCAAGGAAATAGCGTTTGCAGATGCCTACGTATCGTAGCAATAGAGTTCTTATGATTCTTAAAACGCGATATCGCATCTCATTTCTATGTATCATGGTAAGGTATAATATGATTTGCGAAGTGTTATGTATCCGTCGTCTACACTTCAAATGAATGTAAATGCGACACTTTCTCGCAAGGAACTAGCGTTTGCAGATGTCTACGTATCGTAGCAATAGAGTTCTAATGCTTCTTAAAACGCGATATAGCATCTCATTTCTATGTTTCATGGTAAGATAGAATATGATTTGCGAAGTGTTATGTATTCCTCGTCTACACATCAAATGAATGTAAATGCGACACTTCCTTGCAAGGAAATAGCGTTTGCAGACGTCTACGTATCGTAGCAATAGAGTTCTTATGATTCTTAAAACGCGATATCGCATCTCATTTCTATGTTTCATGGTAAGGTATAATATGATATGCGAAGTGTTATGTATCCGTCGTCTACACTTCAAATGAATGTAAATGCGACACTTTCTTGCAAGGAAATAGCGTTTGCAGATGTCTACGTATCGTAGCATTGGATTTCTGATGCTTCTTAAAACGCGATATCGCATCTCATTTCTATGTTTCATGGTAAGATATAATATGAATTGCGAAGTGTTATGTATTCCTCGTCTACACTTCAAATGAATGTAAATGCGACACTTCTTTGCAAGGAAATAGCGTTTGCAGATGTCTACGTATCGTAGCAATAGAGTTCTTATGATACTTAAAACGCGATATCGCATCTCATTTCTTTGTTTCATGGTAAGATATTATATGATTTGCGAACTGTTGTGTATTCCTCGTCTACACTTCAAATGAATGTAAATGCGACACTTCCTTGCAAGGAAATAGCGTTTGCAGATGTCTGCGTATCGAAGCAATAGTGTTCAAATCCTTCTTAAAACGAGATATTGCATTTCATATCTATGTTTCATGATAAGATATAATATTCATTGCAAAGTGTTATGCATTCCTCGTCTACGATTAAAATGAATGAAATGCGACACTTCCTTGCAAGGAAATAGCGTTTGCAGATGTCTACGTATCGTAGCAATAGAGTTCTTATGATTCTTAAAACGCGATATCGCATCTCATTTCTATGTATCATGGTAAGGTATAATATGATTTGCGAAGTGTTATGTATCCGTCGTCTACACTTCAAATGAATGTAAATGCGACACTTTCTCGCAAGGAACTAGCGTTTGCAGATGTCTACGTATCGTAGCAATAGAGTTCTAATGCTTCTTAAAACGCGATATAGCATCTCATTTCTATGTTTCATGGTAAGATAGAATATGATTTGCGAAGTGTTATGTATTCCTCGTCTACACATCAAATGAATGTAAATGCGACACTTCCTTGCAAGGAAATAGCGTTTGCAGATGTCTACGTATCGTAGCATTGGATTTCTGATGCTTCTTAAAACGCGATATCGCATCTCATTTCTATGTTTCATGGTAAGATATAATATGAATTGCGAAGTGTTATGTATTCCTCGTCTACACTTCAAATGAATGTAAATGCGACACATTCTTGCAAGGAAATAGCGTTTGCAGATGTCTACGTATCGAAGCAATAGAGTTCAAATGCTTCTTAAAACGAGATATTGAATTTCATATCTATGTTTCATGATAAGATATAATATTCATTGCAAAGTGTTATGCATTCCTCGTCTACGATTAAAATGAATGAAATGCGACACTTCCTTGCAAGGAAATAGCGTTTGCAGATGTCTACGTATCGTAGCAATAGAGTTCTTATGATTCTTAAAACGCGATATCGCATCACATTTCTATGATTCATGGTAAGATATAATATGATTTGCGGAGTGTTATGTATTCCTCGTCTACACTTCAAATGAATGTGAATGCCACACTTCCTCGCTAGGAAATAGCGTTTGCAGATGTCTACGTATCGAAGCAATAGAGTTCTAATGCTTCTTAAAACGCGATATCGCATCTCATTTCTATGTTTCATGGTAAGGTATAATATGAGTTGCGAAGTGTTATGTATTCCTCGTCTACACTTCAAATGAATGTAAATGCGGCACTTTCTTGCAAGGAAATAGCGTTTGCAGATGTCTACGTATCGTAGCAATGGATTTCTTATGATTCTTAAAACGCGATATGGCATCTCATTTCTATGTTTCATGGTAAGGTATAATATGATATGCGAAGTGTTATGTATCCGTCGTCTACACTTGAAATGAATGTAAATGCGACACTTTCTTGCAAGGAAATAGCGTTTGCAGATGTCTACGTATCGTAGCATTGGATTTCTGATGCTTCTTAAAACGCGATATCGCATCTCATTTCTATGTTTCATGGTAAGATATAATATGATTTGCGAAGTGTTATGTATTCCTCGTCTACACTTCAAATGAATGTAAATGCGACACATCTTTGCAAGGAAATAGCGTTTGCAGATGTCTACGTATCGTTGCAATAGAGTTCTTATGATTCTTAAAACGCGATATCGCATCTCATTTCTATGTTTCATGGTAAGGTATAATATGATATGCGAAGTGTTATGTATCCGTCGTCTACACTTCAAATGAATGTAAATGCGACACTTTCTTGCAAGGAAATAGCGTTTGCAGATGTCTACGTATCGTAGCATTGGATTTCTGATGCTTCTTAAAACGCGATATCGCATCTCATTTCTATGTTTCATGGTAAGATATAATATGAATTGCGAAGTGTTGTGTATTCCTCGTCTACACTTCAAATGAATGTAAATGCGACACTTCTTTGCAAGGAAATAGCGTTTGCAGATGTCTACGTATTGTTGCAATAGAGTTCTTATGATTCTTAAAACGCGATATCGCATCTCATTTCTATGTTTCATGGTAAGGTATAATATGATTTGCGGAGTGTTATGTATTCCTCGTCTACACATCAAATGAATGTAAATGCGACACTTCCTTGCAAGGAAATAGCGTTTGCAGATGTCTACGTATCGTAGTAATAGTGTTCTTATGATTCTTAAAACGCGATATCGCATCTCATTTCTATGTTTCATGGTAAGATATAATATGATTTGCGAAGTGTCATGCATTCCTCGTCTACGATTCAGATGAATGTAAATGCGACACTTCCTTGCAAGGAAATAGCGTTTGCAGATGTCTACGTATCGTAGCAATAGTGTTCTTATGATTCTTAAAACGCGATATCGCATCTCATTTCTATGTTTCATGGTAAGATATAATATGATTTGCGAACTGTTATGTATTCCTCGTCTACACTTCAAATGAATGTAAATGCGACACTTCCCTGCAAGGAAATAGCGTTTGCAGATGTCTACGTATTGTTGCAATAGAGTTCTTATGATTCTTAAAACGCGATATCGCATCTCATTTCTATGTTTCATGGTAAGGTATAATATGATTTGCGAACTGTTATGTATTCCTCGTCTACACTTCAAATGAATGTAAATGCGACACTTCCTTGCAAGGAAATAGCGTTTGCAGATGTCTACGTATCGAAGCAATAGAGTTCTAATGCTTCTTAAAACGCGATATCGCATCTCATTTCTATGTTTCATGGTAAGATATAATATGTTTTGCGAAGTGTTATGTATTCCTCGTCTACACATCAAATGAATGTAAATGCGACACTTCCTTGCAAGGAAATAGCGTTTGCAGATGTCTACGTATCGTAGCAATAGAGTTCTTATGATTCTTAAAACGCGATATCGCATCACATTTCTATGATTCATGGTAAGATATAATATGATTTGCGGAGTGTTATGTATTCCTCGTCTACACTTCAAATGAATGTGAATGCCACACTTCCTCGCTAGGAAATAGCGTTTGCAGATGTCTACGTATCGAAGCAATAGAGTTCTAATGCTTCTTAAAACGCGATATCGCATCTCATTTCTATGTTTCATGGTAAGGTATAATATGAGTTGCGAAGTGTTATGTATTCCTCGTCTACACTTCAAATGAATGTAAATGCGGCACTTTCTTGCAAGGAAATAGCGTTTGCAGATGTCTACGTATCGTAGCAATGGATTTCTTATGATTCATAAAACGCGATATGGCATCTCATTTCTATGTTTCATGGTAAGGTATAATATGATATGCGAAGTGTTATGTATCCGTCGTCTACACTTGAAATGAATGTAAATGCGACACTTTCTTGCAAGGAAATAGCGTTTGCAGATGTCTACGTATCGTAGCATTGGATTTCTGATGCTTCTTAAAACGCGATATCGCATCTCATATGTATGTTTCATGGTAAGATATAATATGATTTGCGAAGTGTTATGTATTCCTCGTCTACACTTCAAATGAATGTAAATGCGACACATCTTTGCAAGGAAATAGCGTTTGCAGATGTCTACGTATCGTTGCAATAGAGTTCTTATGATTCTTAAAACGCGATATCGCATCTCATTTCTATGTTTCATGGTAAGGTATAATATGATATGCGAAGTGTTATGTATCCGTCGTCTACACTTCAAATGAATGTAAATGCGACACTTTCTTGCAAGGAAATAGCGTTTGCAGATGTCTACGTATCGTAGCATTGGATTTCTGATGCTTCTTAAAACGCGATATCGCATCTCATTTCTATGTTTCATGGTAAGATATAATATGAATTGCGAAGTGTTGTGTATTCCTCGTCTACACTTCAAATGAATGTAAATGCGACACTTCTTTGCAAGGAAATAGCGTTTGCAGATGTCTACGTATTGTTGCAATAGAGTTCTTATGATTCTTAAAACGCGATATCGCATCTCATTTCTATGTTTCATGGTAAGGTATAATATGATTTGCGGAGTGTTATGTATTCCTCGTCTACACATCAAATGAATGTAAATGCGACACTTCCTTGCAAGGAAATAGCGTTTGCAGATGTCTACGTATCGTAGCAATAGTGTTCTTATGATTCTTAAAACGCGATATCGCATCTCATTTCTATGTTTCATGGTAAGATATAATATGATTTGCGAAGTGTCATGCATTCCTCGTCTACGATTCAGATGAATGTAAATGCGACACTTCCTTGCAAGGAAATAGCGTTTGCAGATGTCTACGTATCGTAGCAATAGTGTTCTTATGATTCTTAAAACGCTATATCGCATCTCATTTCTATGTTTCATGGTAAGATACAACATGATTTGCGGAGTGTTATGTACTCCTCGTCTACACTTCAAATGAATGTAAATGCGACACTTCCTTGCAAGGAAATAGCGTTTGCAAATGTCTACCTATCGTAGCAGTAGTGTTCTAATGCTTCTTAGAACGCGATGTAGCATCTCATTTCTATGTTTCATGGTAAGATATAATATGATTTGCGAACTGTTATGTATTCCTCGTCTACACTTCAAATGAATGTAAATGCGACACTTCCTTGCAAGGAAATAGCGTTTGCAGATGTCTACGTATCGAAGCAATAGAGTTCTAATGCTTCTTAAAACGCGAAATCGCATCTCATTTCTATGTTTCATGGTAAGATATAATATGGTTTGCGAAGTGTTATGTATTCCTCGTCTACACATCAAATGAATGTAAATGCGACACTTCCTTGCAAGGAAATAGCGTTTGCAGATGTCTACGTATCGTAGCAATCGAGTTCTTATGATTCTTAAAACGCGATATCGCATCACATTTCTATGATTCATGGTAAGATATAATATGATTTGCGGAGTGTTATGTATTCCTCGTCTACACTTCAAATGAATGTGAATGCCACACTTCCTCGCTAGGAAATAGCGTTTGCAGATGTCTACGTATCGAAGCAATAGAGTTCTAATGCTTCTTAAAACGCGATATCGCATCTCATTTCTATGTTTCATGGTAAGGTATAATATGTGTTGCGAAGTGTTATGTATTCCTCGTCTACACTTCAAATGAATGTAAATGCGGCACTTTCTTGCAAGGAAATAGCGTTTGCAGATGTCTACGTATCGTAGCAATGGATTTCTGATGCTTCTTAAAACGCGATATGGCATCTCATTTCTATGTTTCATGGTAAGATATAATATGATTTGCGAATTGTCATGTATTCCTCGTCCACACTTCAAATGAATGTGAATGCGACACTTCCTCGCTAGGAAATTGCGTTTGCAGATGTCTACGTATCGTAGCAGTTGAGTTCTAATGCCTCTTAAAACGCGATATCGCATCTCATTTCTATGTTTCATGGTAAGATATAATATGATTTGCGAAATGTTATGTATTCCTCGTCTACACACCAAATGAATGTAAATGCGACACTTCCTTGCAAGGAAATAGCTTTTGCAGATGTCTACGTATCGTAGCAATGGCTTTCTGATGCTTCTTAAAACGCGATATCGCATGTCATTTCTATGTTTCATGGTAAGATATAATATGATTTGCGAAGTGTTATGTATTCCTCGTCTACACTTCAAATGAATGTAAATGCGACACTTCTTTGCAAGGAAATAGCGTTTGCAGATGTCTACGTATTGTAGCAATAGAGTTCTTATGATTCTTAAAACGCGATATCGCAACTCATTTCTATGTTTCATGGTAAGATATAATATGATTTGCGGAGTGTTATGTATTCCTCGTCTGCACTTCTAATGAATGTAAATGCGACACTTCTTTGCAAGGTAATAGCGTTTGCAGATGTCTACGTATCGTTGCAATAGAGTTCTTATGATTCTTAAAACGCGATATCGCATCTCATTTCTATGTTTCATGGTAAGATATAATATGATTTGCGGAGTGTTATGTATTCCTCGTCTACACTTCAAATGAATGTAAATGCGACACTTCCTTGCAAGGAAATAGCGTTTGCAGATGTCTACGTATCGTAGCAATAGTGTTCTTATGGTTCTTAAAACGCGATATCGCAGCTCATTTCTATGTTTCATGGTAAGATATAATATGATTTGCGAAGTGTTATGTACTCCTCGTCTACACTTCAAATGAATGTAAATGCGACACTTCCTTGCAAGGAAATAGCGTTTGCAAATGTCTACCTATCGTAGCAGTAGTGTTCTAATGCTTCTTAGAACGCGATGTGGCATCTCATTTCTATGTTTCATGGTAAGATATAATATGATTTGCGAAGTGTTATGCATTCCTCGTCTACGATTCAAATGAATGTAAATGCGACACTTCCTTGAAAGGAAATAGCGTTTGCAGATGTGTACGTATCGTAGCAATAGAGTTCTTATGATTCTTAGAACGCTATATTGCATCTCATTTTTACGTTTCATGGTAAGATATAATATGGTTTGCGAAGTGTTATGTATTCCTCGTCTACACTTCAAATGAATGTAAATGCGACACTTCTTTGCTAGGAAATAGCGTTTCCAAATGTCTACCTATCGTAGCAATAGTGTTCTAATGCTTCTTAAAACGCGATATCGCATCTCATTTCTATGATTCATGGTAAGATATAATATGATTTGCGAAGTATCATGTATTCCTCGTCTACACTTCAAATGAATGTAAATGCGACACTTCCTTGCATGGAAATAGCGTTAGCAGATGTCTACGTATCGAAGCAATAGAGTTCAAATGCTTCTTAAAACGAGATATTGCATCTCATATCTATGTTTCCTGATAAGATATAATATTCATTGCGAAGTGTCATGTATTCCTCGTCTACGATTCAAATGAAAGTAAATGCGACACTTCCTTGCAAGGTAGTAGCGATTGCACATGTCTACGTATCGTAGAAATAGAGTTCATATCATTATTAAAAAGCGATATCGCATCTCATTTCTATGTTTCATGGTAAGCTAAAACATGATTTGCGAAGTGTTATGTATTCCTCGTCTACACTTCAAATGAATGTGAATGTGACTTCCTCGCTAGGAAATAGCGTTTGCAGATGTCTGCGTATCGTAGCAGTAGAGTTCTAATGCTTCTTAAAACGCTATATCGCATCTCATTTCTATGTTTCATGGTAAGATACAATATGATTTGCGAAGTGTTATGTATTCCTCGTCTACACTTCAAATGAGTGTGAATGCGACACTTTCTCGCTAGGAAATAGCGTTTGCAGATGTGTACCTATCGTAGCAATAGAGTTCTTATGATTCTTAGAACGCTATATTGCATCTCATTTTTACGTTTCATGGTAAGATATAATATGGTTTGCGAAGTGTTATGTATTCCTCGTCTACACACCAAATGAATGTAAATGCGACACTTCCTTGCAAGGAAATAGCTTTTGCAGATGTCTACGTATCGTAGCAATGGCTTTCTGATGCTTCTTAAAACGCGATATCGCATGTCATTTCTATGTTTCATGGTAAGATATAATATGATTTGCGAAGTGTTATGTATTCCTCGTCTACACTTCAAATGAATGTAAATGCGACACTTCTTTGCAAGGAAATAGCGTTTGCAGATGTGTACGTATCGTAGCAATAGAGTTCTTATGATTCTTAGAACGCTATATTGCATCTCATTTTTACGTTTCATGGTAAGATATAATATGGTTTGCGAAGTGTTATGTATTCCTCGTCTACACTTCAAATGAATGTAAATGCGACACTTCTTTGCTAGGAAATAGCGTTTGCAAATGTCTACCTATCGTAGCAATAGTGTTCTAATGCTTCTTAAAACGCGATATCGCATCTCATTTCTATGATTCATGGTAAGATATAATATGATTTGCGAAGTATCATGTATTCCTCGTCTACACTTCAAATGAATGTAAATGCGACACTTCCTTGCTAGGAAATAGCGATTGCAGATGTCTACGTATCGTAGCAATAGAGTTCATATGATTCTTAAAACGCGATATCGCATCTCATTTCTATGTTTCATGGTAAGATATAATATGATTTGCGAAGTATCATGTATTCCTCGTCTACACTTCAAATGAATGTAAATGCGACACTTCCTTGCATGGAAATAGCGTTAGCAGATGTCTACGTATCGAAGCAATAGAGTTCAAATGCTTCTTAAAACGAGATATTGCATCTCATATCTATGTTTCCTGATAAGATATAATATTCATTGCGAAGTGTCATGTATTCCTCGTCTACGATTCAAATGAAAGTAAATGCGACACTTCCTTGCAAGGTAGTAGCGATTGCACATGTCTACGTATCGTAGCAATAGAGTTCATATCATTCTTAAAAAGCGATATCGCATCTCATTTCTATGTTTCATGGTAAGCTAAAACATGATTTGCGAAGTGTTATGTATTCCTCGTCTACACTTCAAATGAATGTGAATGTGACTTCCTCGCTAGGAAATAGCGTTTGCAGATGTCTGCGTATCGTAGCAGTAGAGTTCTAATGCTTCTTAAAACGCGATATCGCATCACATTTCTATGTTTCATGGTAAGATATAATATGATTTGCGAAGTGTTATGTATTCCTCGTCTACACTTCAAGTGAATGTAAATGCGACACTTCCTTGCAAGGAAATAGCGTTTGCAGATGTCCACGTATCGAAGCAATAGAGTTCAAATGCTTCTTAAAACGAGATATTGCATCTCATATCTATGTTTCATGATAAGATATAATATTCATTGCGAAGTGTTATGCATTCCTCGCCTACGATTCAAATGAATGTAAATGCGACACTTCCTTGCAAGGAAATAGCGTTTGCAGATGTCTACGGATCGTAGCAATAGAGTTCTAATGCTTCTTAAAACGCGATATCGCATCTCATTTCTATGTTTCATGGTAAGATATAATACGATTTGCGAAGTGTTATGTATTCCTCGGCTACACTTCAAATGAATGTAAATGCGACACTTCTTTGCAAGGAAATAGCGATTGCAGATGTCTACGTATCGTAGCAGTAGAGTTCTTATGATTCTTAAAACGCGATATCGCATCTCATTTCTATGATTCATGATAAGATATAATATGATTTGCGGAGTGTTTTGCATTCCTCGTCTACAATTCAAATGAATGCAAATGCGACACATCCTAGCTAGGAAATAGCGTTTGCAGATGTCTACGTATCGTAGCAAGTTGAGTTCTAATGCTTCTTAAAACGCGATATCGCATCTCATTTCTATGTTTCATGGTAAGATATAATATGATTTGCGAAGTGTTATGTATTCCTCGTCTACACATCAAATGAATGTAAATGCGACACTTCCTTGCAAGGAAATAGCGTTTGCAGATGTCTACGTATCGTTGCAATAGAGTTCCTATGATTCTTAAAACGCGATGTCGCATCTCATTTCTATGTTTCATGGTAAGGTATAATATGATTTGCGAAGTGTTATGTATCCGTCGTCTACACTTCAAATGAATGTAAATGCGACACTTTCTTGCAAGGAAATAGCGTTTGCAGATATCTACGTATCGTAGCAATGGATTTCTGATGCTTCTTAAAACGAGATATTGCATCTCATATCTATGTTTCATGACAAGATATAATATTCATTGCGAAGTGTTATGCATTCCTCGTCTACGATTCAGATGAATGTAAATGCGACACTTCCTTGCAAGGAAATAGCGTTTGCGGATGTCTACGTATCGTAGCAATAGAGTTCTAATGCTTCTTAAAACGCGATATCGCATCTCATTTCTATGTTTCATGGTAAGATATAATATGATTTGCGAAGTGTTATGTATTCCTCGTCTACACTTCAAATGAATGTGAATGTGACACTTCCTCGCTAGGAAATAGCGTTTGCAGATGTCTGCGTATCGTAGCAGTAGAGTTCTAATGCTTCTTAAAACGCGATATCGCATCTCATTTCTATGTTTCATGGTACGATACAATATGATTTGCGAAGTGTTATGTATTCCTCGTCTACACTTCAAATGAATACGAATGCGACACTTCCTCGCTAGGAAATAGCGTTTGCAGATGTCTACGTATCGAAGCAATAGAGTTCAAATGCTTCTTAAAACGCGATATCGCATCTCATTTCTATGTTTCATGGTAAGATATAATACGATTTGCGAAGTGTTATGTATTCCTCGGCTACACTTCAAATGAATGTAAATGCGACACTTCTTTGCAAGGAAATAGCGATTGCAGATGTCTACGTATCGTAGCAGTAGAGTTCTTATGATTCTTAAAACGCGATATCGCATCTCATTTCTATGTTTCATGGTAAGATACAATATGATTTGCGGAGTGTTATGTATTCCTCGTCTACACTTCAAATGAATGTAAATGCGACACTTCCTTGCAAGGAAATAACGTTTGCAGATGTCCACGTATCGAAGCAATAGAGTTCAAATGCTTCTTAAAACGAGATATTGCATCTCATATCTATGTTTCATGATAAGATATAATATTCATTGCGAAGTGTTATGCATTCCTCGTCTACGATTCAAATGAATGTAAATGCTACACTTCCTTGCAAGGAAATAGCGTTTGCAAATGTCTACCTATCGTAGCAATAGTGTTCTAATGCTTCTTAAAACGCGATATCACATCTCATTTCTATGATTCATGGTAAGATATAATATGATTTGCGAAGTATCATGTATTCCTCGTCTACACTTCAAATGAATGTAAATGCGACACTTCCTTGCTAGGAAATAGCGATTGCAGATGTCTACGTATCGTAGCAATAGAGTTCATATGATTCTTAAAACGCGATATCGAATCTCATTTCTATGTTTCATGGTAAGATATAACATGATTTGCGAAGTGTTATGTATTCCTCGTCTACACTTCAAATGAATGTGAATACGATACTTCCTCGCTAGGAAATAGCGTTTGCAGATGTCTACGTATCGTAGCAGTAGAGTTCTTATGATTCTTAAAACGCGATATCGCATCTCATTTCTATGTTTCATGGTAAGATATAATATGATTTGCGGAGTGTTATGTATTCCTCGTCTACAATTCAAATGAATGCAAATGCGACACATCCTCGCTAGGAAATAGCGTTTGCAGATGTCTACGTATCGTAGCAAGTTGAGTTCTAATGCTTCTTAAGACGCGATATCGCATCTCATTTCTATGTTTCATGGTAAGATATAATATGATTTGCGAAGTGTTACGTATTCCTCGTCTACACATCAAATGAATGTAAATGCGACACTTCCTTGTAAGGAAATAGCGTTTGCAGATGTCTACGTATTGTTGCAATAGAGTTCCTATGATTCTTAAAACGCGATGTCGCATCTCATTTCTATGTTTCATGGTAAGGTATAATATGATTTGCGAAGTGTTATGTATCCGTCGTCTACACTTCAAATGAATGTAAATGCGACACTCTCTTGCAAGGAAATAGCGTTTGCAGATGTCTACGTATCGTAGCAATGGATTTCTGATGCTTCTTAAAACGAGAAATTGCATCTCATATATATGTTTCATGATAAGATATAATATTCATTGCGAAGTGTTATGCATTCCTCGTCTACGATTCAAATGAATGTAAATGCGACACTTCCTTGCAAGGAAATAGCATTTGCAGATGTCTACGTATCGTAGCAATAGAGTTCTAATGCTTCTTAAAACGCGATATCGCATCTCATTTCTATGTTTCATGGTAAGATATAATATGATTTGCGAAGTGTTATGTATTCCTCGTCTACACTTCAAATGAATGTGAATGTGACACTTCCTCGCTAGGAAATAGCGTTTGCAGATGTCTGCGTATCGTAGCAGTAGAGTTCTAATGCTTCTTAAAACGCGATATCGCATCTCATTTCTATGTTTCATGGTAAGATACAATATGATTTGCGAAGTGTTATGTATTCCTCGTCTACACTTCAAATGAATACGAATGCGACACTTCCTCGCTAGGAAATAGCGTTTGCAGATGTCTACGTATCGAAGCAATAGAGTTCAAATGCTTCTTAAAACGCGATATCGCATCTCATTTCTATGTTTCATGGTAAGATATAATCCGATTTGCGAAGTGTTATGTATTCCTCGGCTACACTTAAAATGAATGTAAATGCGACACTTCTTTGCAAGGAAATAGCGATTGCAGATGTCTACGTATCGTAGCAATAGAGTTCTTATGATTCTTAAAACGCGATATCGCATCTCATTTCTATGTCTCATGGTAAGATACAATATGATTTGCGAAGTGTTATGTATTCCTCGTCTACACTTCAAATGAATGTGAATGCGACACTTCCTCGCTGGGAAATAGCGTTCGCAGATGTCTACGTATCGTAGCAATAGAGTTCTTATGATTCTTAAAACGCGATATCGCATCTCAATTCTATGTTTCATGGTAAGATACAATATGATTTGCGAAGTGTTATGTATTCCTCGTCTACACTTCAAATGAATGTGAATGCGACACTTCCTCGCTAGGAACTAGCGTCTGCAGATGTCTACGTATCGAAGCAATGGAGTTCAAATGCTTCTCAAAACGAGATATTGCATCTCATATCTATGTTTCATGATAAGATATAATATTCATTGCGAAGTGTTATGCATTCTTCGCCAACGATTCAAATGAATGTAAATGCAAAACTTCCTTGCAAGGAAATAGCGTTTGCAGATGTCTACGTATCGTAGCAGTTGAGTTCTAATGCTTCTTAAAACGCGATATCGCACCTCATTCCTATGTTTCATGGTAGGATATAATATGATTTGCGAAGTGTTATGTATTCCTCGTCTACATTTCAAATGAATGTAAATGTGACACTTTCTTGCAAGGAAATAGCGTTTGCAGATGTCTACGTATCGAAGCAATAGAGTTCAAATGCTTCTTAAAACGAGGTATTGCATCTCATTTCTATGTTTCATGATAAGATATAATATTCATTGCGAAGTGTTATGCATTCCTCGTCTACGATTCAGATAAATGTAAATGCGACACTTCCTTGCAAGGAAATAGCGTTTGCAGATTTCTACGTATCGTAGCAATAGAGTTCTAATGCTTCTTAACACGCGATATCGCATCTCATTTCTATGTTTCATGGTAGGATATAATATGATTTGCGAAGTGTCATGTATTCCTCGTCTACGATTCAAATGAAAGTAAATGCGACACTTCCTTGCAAGGTTGTAGCGATTGCAGATGTCTACGTACCGTAGCAATAGAGTTCATATCATTCTTAAAACGCGATATCGCATCTCATTTCTATGTTTCACGGTAAGATATAATATGATTTGCGAAGTGTTATGTATTCCTCGGCTACACTTCAAGTGAATGTAAATGCGACACTTCTTTGCAAGGAAATAGCGATTGCAGATATCTACGTATCGTAGCAGTAGAGTTCTTATGATTCTTAAAACGCGATATCGCATCTCATTTCTATGTTTCATGGTAAGATATAATATGATTTGCGGAGTGTTATGTATTCCTCGTCTACACTTCAAATGAATGCAAATGCGACACTTCCTTGCAAGGAAATAGCGTTTGCAAATGTCTACCTATCGTAGCAGTAGTGTTCTAATGCTTCTTAGAACACGATATCGCATCTCATTTCTATGTTTCATGGTAAGATATAATATGATTTGCGAAGTGTTATGTATTCCTCGTCTACACTTCAAATGAATGTGAATGCGACACTTCCTCGCTAGGAAATAGTGTTTGCAGATGTCTACGTATCGAAGCAATAGAGTTCAAATGCTTCTTAAAACGAGAAATTGCATCTCATAAATATGTTTCATGATAAGATATAATATTCATTGCGAAGTGTTATGCAATCCTCGTCTACGATTCAAATGAATGTAAATGCGACACTTCCTTGCAAGGAAATAGCATTTGCAGATGTATACGTATCGTAGCAATAGGGTTCTAAGGCTTCTTAAAACGCGATATCGCATCTCATTTCTATGTTTCATGGTAAGATACAATATGATTTGCGAAGTGTCATGTATTCCTCGTCTACGATTCAAATGAAAGTAAATGCGACACTTCCTTGCAAGGTTGTAGCGATTGCAGATGTCTACGTACCGTAGCAATAGAGTTCATATCATTCTTAAAACGCGATATCGCATCTCATTTCTATGTTTCACGGTAAGATATAATATGATTTGCGAAGTGTTATGTATTCCTCGGCTACACTTCAAGTGAATGTAAATGCGACACTTCTTTGCAAGGAAATAGCGATTGCAGATATCTACGTATCGTAGCAGTAGAGTTCTTATGATTCTTAAAACGCGATATCGCATCTCATTTCTATGTTTCATGGTAAGATATAATATGATTTGCGGAGTGTTATGTATTCCTCGTCTACACTTCAAATGAATGCAAATGCGACACTTCCTTGCAAGGAAATAGCGTTTGCAAATGTCTACCTATCGTAGCAGTAGTGTTCTAATGCTTCTTAGAACACGATATCGCATCTCATTTCTATGTTTCATGGTAAGATATAATATGATTTGCGAAGTGTTATGTATTCCTCGTCTACACTTCAAATGAATGTGAATGCGACACTTCCTCGCTAGGAAATAGTGTTTGCAGATGTCTACGTATCGAAGCAATAGAGTTCAAATGCTTCTTAAAACGAGGTATTGCATCTCATTTCTATGTTTCATGATAAGATATAATATTCATTGCGAAGTGTTATGCATTCCTCGTCTACGATTCAGATAAATGTAAATGCGACACTTCCTTGCAAGGAAATAGCGTTTGCAGATTTCTACGTATCGTAGCAATAGAGTTCTAATGCTTCTTAACACGCGATATCGCATCTCATTTCTATGTTTCATGGTAGGATATAATATGATTTGCGAAGTGTCATGTATTCCTCGTCTACGATTCAAATGAAAGTAAATGCGACACTTCCTTGCAAGGTTGTAGCGATTGCAGATGTCTACGTACCGTAGCAATAGAGTTCATATCATTCTTAAAACGCGATATCGCATCTCATTTCTATGTTTCACGGTAAGATATAATATGATTTGCGAAGTGTTATGTATTCCTCGGCTACACTTCAAGTGAATGTAAATGCGACACTTCTTTGCAAGGAAATAGCGATTGCAGATATCTACGTATCGTAGCAGTAGAGTTCTTATGATTCTTAAAACGCGATATCGCATCTCATTTCTATGTTTCATGGTAAGATATAATATGATTTGCGGAGTGTTATGTATTCCTCGTCTACACTTCAAATGAATGCAAATGCGACACTTCCTTGCAAGGAAATAGCGTTTGCAAATGTCTACCTATCGTAGCAGTAGTGTTCTAATGCTTCTTAGAACACGATATCGCATCTCATTTCTATGTTTCATGGTAAGATATAATATGATTTGCGAAGTGTTATGTATTCCTCGTCTACACTTCAAATGAATGTGAATGCGACACTTCCTCGCTAGGAAATAGTGTTTGCAGATGTCTACGTATCGAAGCAATAGAGTTCAAATGCTTCTTAAAACGAGAAATTGCATCTCATAAATATGTTTCATGATAAGACATAATATTCATTGCGAAGTGTTATGCATTCCTCGTCTACGATTCAAATGAATGTAAATGCGACACTTCCTTGCAAGGAAATAGCATTTGCAGATGTATACGTATCGTAGCAATAGGGTTCTAATGCTTCTTAAAACGCGATATCGCATCTCATTTCTATGTTTCATGGTAAGATACAATATGATTTGCGAAGTGTTATGTATTCCTCGTCTACACTTCAAATGAATACGAATGCGACACTTCCTCGCTAGGAAATAGCGTTTGCAGATGTCTACGTATCGAAGCAATAGAGTTCAAATGCTTCTTAAAACGCGATATCGCATCTCATTTCTATGTTTCATGGTAAGATATAATATGATTTGCGAAGTGTTATGTATTCCTCGTCTACACATCAAATGAATGTAAATGCGACACTTCCTTGCAAGGAAATAGCGTTTGCAGATGTCTACGTATTGTTGCAATAGAGTTCCTATTATTCTTAAAACGCGATGTCGCATCTCATTTCTATGTTTCATGGTAAGGTATAATATGATTTGCGAAGTGTTATGTATCCGTCGTCTACACTTCAAATGAATGTAAATGCGACACTTTCTTGCAAGGAAATAGCGTTTGCAGATGTCTACGTATCGTAGCAATGGATTTCTGATGCTTCTTAAAACGAGATATTGCATCTCATATCTATGTTTCATGACAAGATATAATATTCATTGCGAAGTGTTATGCATTCCTCGTCTACGATTCAGATGAATGTAAATGCGACACTTCCTTGCAAGGAAATAGCGTTTGCAGATGTCTACGTATCGTAGCAATAGAGTTCTTATGATTCTTAAAACGCGATATCGCATCTCATTTGTATGTTTCATGGTAAGATACAATATGATTTGCGAAGTGTCATGTATGCCTCGTCTACGATTCAAATGAAAGTAAATGCGACACTTCCTTGCAAGGAAATAGCGTTTGCAGATGTCTACGTATCGTAGCAATAGAGTTCTAATGCTTCTTAAAACGCGATATCGCATCTCATTTCTATGTTTCATGGTAAGATATAATATGATTTGCGAAGCGTTATGCATTCCTCGTCTACGATTCAAATGAATGTAAATGCGACACTTCCTTGAAAGGAAATAGCGTTTGCAGATGTGTACGTATCGTAGCAATAGAGTTCTTATGATTCTTAGAACGCTATATTGCATCTCATTTTTACGTTTCATGGTAAGATATAATATGATTTGCGAAGTGTTATGTATTCCTCGTCTACACTTCAAATGAATGTAAATGCGACACTTCTTTGCTAGGAAATAGCGTTTGCAAATGTCTACCTATCGTAGCAATAGTGTTCTAATGCTTCTTAAAACGCGATATCGCTTCTCATTTCTATGATTCATGGTAAGATATAATATGATTTGCGAAGTATCATGTATTCCTCGTCTACACTTCAAATGAATGTAAATGCGACACTTCCTTGCTAGGAAATAGCGATTGCAGATGTCTACCTATCGTAGCAATAGAGTTCATATGATTCTTAAAACGCGATATCGCATCTCAGTTCTATGTTTCATGGTAAGATATAACATGATTTGCGAAGTGTTATGTATTCCTCGTCTACACTTCAAATGAATGTGAATGCGACACTTCCTCGCAGGGAAATAGCGTTCGCAGATGTCTACGTATCCTAGCAATAGAGTTCTTATGATTCTTAAAACGCGATAACGCATCTCATTTCTATGTTTCATGATAAGATATAATATTCATTGCGAAGTGTTATGCATTCCTCGTCTACGATTCAAATGAATGTAAATGCGACACTTCCTTGCAAGGAAATAGCGTTTGCAGATGTCTACGTATCGTAGCAATAGAGTTCTTGTGATTCTTAGAACGCTATATTGCATCTCATTTTTACGTTTCATGGTAAGATATAATATGATTTGCGATGTGTCATGTATGCCTCGTCTACGATTCAAATGAAAGTAAATGCGACACTTCCTTGCAAGGAAATAGCGTTTGCAGATGTCTACGTATCGTAGCAATAGAGTTCTAATGCCTCTTAAAACGCGATATCGCATCTCATTTCTATGTTTCATGGTAAGATATAATATGATTTGCGAAGTGTTATGCATTCCTCGTCTACGATTCAAATGAATGTGAATGCGACACTTCCTTGAAAGGAAATAGCGTTTGCAGATGTGTACGTATCGTAGCAATAGAGTTCTTATGATTCTTAGAACGCTATATTGCATCTCATTTTTACGTTTCATGGTAAGATATAATATGATTTGCGAAGTGTTATGTATTCCTCGTCTACACTTCAAATGAATGTAAATGCGACACTTCTTTGCTAGGAAATAGCGTTTGCAAATGTCTACCTATCGTAGCAATAGTGTTCTAATGCTTCTTAAAACGCGATATCGCATCTCATTTCTATGATTCATGGTAAGATATAATATGATTTGCGAAGTATCATGTATTCCTCGTCTACACTTCAAATGAATGTAAATGCGACACTTCCTTGCTAGGAAATAGCGATTGCAGATGTCTACCTATCGTAGCAATAGAGTTCATATGATTCTTAAAACGCGATATCGCATCTCATTTCTCTGTGTCATGGTAAGATACAATATGATTTGCGAAGTGTTATGTATTCCTCGTCTACACTTCAAATGAATGTAAATGCGACACTTCCTTGCTAGGAAATAGCGATTGCAGATGTCTACCTATCGTAGCAATAGAGTTCATATGATTCTTAAAACGCGATATCGCATCTCATTTCTATGTTTCATGGTAAGATATAACATGATTTGCGAAGTGTTATGTATTCCTCGTCTACACTTCAAATGAATGTGAATGCGATACTTCCTCGCTAGGAAATAGCGTTTGCAGATGTCTACGTATCGTAGCAATAGCTTTCTAATGCTTCTTAAAGCGCGATATCGCATCTCATTTATATGTTTCATGATAAGATATAATATGATTTGCGAAGTGTCATGTATTCCTCGTCTACACATCAAATGAATGTAAATGCGACACCTCCTTGCAAGGAAATAGCGTTTGCAGATGTCTACGTATCGAAGCAATAGAGTTCAAATGCTTCTTAAAACGCGATATCACATCTCATTCCTATGTTTCATGGTAAGATATAATATGATTTGCGAAGTATCATGTATTCCTCGTCTACACTTCAAATGAATGTAAATGCGACACTTCCTTGCATGGAAATAGCGTTAGCAGATGTCTACGTATCGAAGCAATAGAGTTCAAATGCTTCTTAAAACGAGATATTGCATCTCATATCTATGTTTCCTGATAAGATATAATATTCATTGCGAAGTGTCATGTATTCCTCGTCTGCGATTCAAATGAAAGTAAATGCGACACTTCCTTGCAAGGTAGTAGCGATTGCACATGTCTACGTATCGTAGCAATAGAGTTCATATCATTCTTAAAACGCGATATCGCATCTCATTTCTATGTTTCATGGTAAGATATAATACGATTTGCGAAGTGTTATGTATTCCTCGGCTACACTTCAAATGAATGTAAATGCGACACTTCTTTGCAAGGAAATTGCGATTGCAGATGTCTACGTATCGTAGCAGTAGAGTTCTTATGATTCTTAAAACGCGATATCGCATCTCATTTCTATGTTTCATGATAAGATATAATATGATTTGCGGAGTGTTATGTATTCCTCGTCTACAATTCAAATGAATGCAAATGCGACACATCCTCGCTAGGAAATAGCGTTTGCAGATGTCTACGTATCGTAGCAAGTTGAGTTCTAATGCTTCTTAAAACGCGATATCGCATCTTATTTCTATGTTTCATGGTAAGATATAATATGATTTGCGAAGTGTTATGTATTCCTCGTCTACACATCAAATGAATGTATATGCGACACTTCCTTGCAAGGAAATAGCGTTTGCAGATGTCTACGTATCGTTGCAATAGAGTTCTTATGATTCTTAAAACGCGATATCGCATCTCATTTCTATGTGTCATGGTAAGATACAATATGATTTGCGAAGTGTTATGTATTCCTCGTCTACACTTCAAATGAATGTGAATGCGACACTTCCTCGCTAGGAAATAGTGTTTGCAGATGTCTACGTATCGAAGCAATAGAGTTCAAATGCTTCTTAAAACGAGAAATTGCATCTCATATATATGTTTCATGATAAGATATAATATTCATTGCGAAGTGTTATGCATTCCTCGTCTACGATTCAAATGAATGTAAATGCGACACTTCCTTGCAAGGAAATAGCATTTGCAGATGTCTACGTATCGTAGCAATAGAGTTCTAATGCTTCTTAAAACGCGATATCGCATCTCATTTCTATGTTTCATGGTAAGATATAATATGATTTGCGAAGTGTTATGTATTCCTCGTCTACACTTCAAATGAATGTGAATGTGACACTTCCTCGCTAGGAAATAGCGTTTGCAGATGTCTGCGTATCGTAGCAGTAGAGTTCTAATGCTTCTTAAAACGCTATATCGCATCTCATTTCTATGTTTCATGGTAAGATACAATATGATTTGCGAAGTGTTATGTATTCCTCGTCTACACTTCAAATGAATTCGAATGCGACACTTCCTCGCTAGGAAATAGCGTTTGCAGATGTCTACGTATCGAAGCAATAGAGTTCAAATGCTTCTTAAAACGCGATATCGCATCTCATTTCTATGTTTCATGGTAAGATATAATACGATTTGCGAAGTGTTATGTATTCCTCGGCTACACTTCAAATGAATGTAAATGCGACACTTCTTTGCAAGGAAATAGCGATTGCAGATGTCCACGTATCGAAGCAATAAAGTTCAAATACTTCTTAAAACGAGATATTGCATCTCATATCTATGTTTCATGATAAGATATAATATTCATTGCGAAGTGTTATGCATTCCTCGTATAACACATCAAATGAATGTAAATGCGACACTTCCTTGCAAGGAAACAGCGTTTGCAGATGTCTACGTATCGTTGCTATAGAGTTCTTACAATTCTTAAAACGCGATATCGCATCTCATTTCTATGTTTCATGGTAAGATATAATATTATTTGCGAAGTGTTATGTATTCCTCGTCTACACTTCAAATGAATGTAAATGCGACACTTCCTTGCAAGGAAATAGCGTTTGCAGATGTCTACGTATCGAAGCAATAGAGTTCAAATGCTTCTAAAAACGAGATATTGCATCTCATATCTATGTTTCATGATAAGATATAATATTCATTGCGAAGTGTTATGCATTCCTCGTCTACGATTCAGATGAATGTAAATGCGACACTTCCTTGCAAGGAAATAGCGTTTGCAGGTGTCTGCGTATCGTAGCAATAGAGTTCTTATGATTCTTAAAACGCGATATCGCATCTCATTTCTATGTTTCATGGTAAGATACAATATGATTTGCGAAGTGTTATGTATCCGTCGTCTACACTTCAAATAAATGTAAATGCGACACTTTCTTGCAAGGAAATAGCGTTTGCAGATGTCTACGTATCGTAGCAATGGATTTCTAATGCTTCTTAAAACGCGATATCGCATCTCATTTCTATGTTTCATGGTAAGATATAATATGATTTGCGAAGTGTCATGTATTCCTCGTCTACGATTCAAATGAAAGTAAATGCGACACTTCCTTGCAAGGTAGTAGCGATTGCACATGTCTACGTATCGTAGCAATAGAGTTCATATCATTCTTAAAACGCGATATCGCATCTCATTTCTATGTTTCATGGTAAGATATAACATGATTTGCGAAGTGTCATGTATTCCTCGTCTACGATTCAAATGAAAGTAAATGCGACACTTCCTTGCAAGGAAATAGCGATTGCAGATGTCTACGTATCGTAGCAATAGAGTTCAAATGTTTCTTAAAACGCGATATCGCATCTCATTTCTATGTTTCATGGTAAGATATAATATCATTTTCGAAGTATCATGTATTCCTCGTCTACACTTCAAATGAAAGTAAATGCGACACTTCCTTGCTAGGAAATAGCGTCTGCAGATGTCTAGGTATCGTAGCAATAGAGTTCTAATGCTTCTTAACACGAGATATTGCATCTCATATCTATGTTTCATGAAAACATATAATATTCATTGCGAAGTGTTATGCATTCCTCGTCTACGATTCAAATGAATGTAAATGCGGCACTTCCTTGCAGGGAAATAGCGTTTGCAGATGTCTACGTATCGTAGCAATAGAGTTCTTATGATTCTTAAAACGCGATGTCGCATCTCATTTCTATGTTTCATGGTAAGATATAATATGATTTGCGAAGTGTCATGTATTCCTCGTCTACACTTCAAATGAATGTGAATGCGATACTTCCTCGCTAGGAAATAGCGTTTGCAGATGTCTACGTATCGTAGCAATAGCTTTCTAATGCTACTTAAAACGCGATATCGCATCTCATTTCTATGTTTCATGGTAAGATATAATATGATTTGCGAAGTGTCATGTATTCCTCGTCTACGCTTCAAATGAATGTAAATGTGACACTTTCTTGCAAGGAAATAGCGTTTGCAGATGTCTACGTATCGAAGCAATATAGTTCAAATGCTTCCTAAAACGAGGTATTGCATCTCATTTCTATGTTTCATGATAAGATATAATATTCATTGCGAAGTGTTATGCATTCCTCGTCTACGATTCAGATAAATGTAAATGCGACACTTCCTTGCAAGGAAATAGCGTTTGCAGATTTCTACGTATCGCAGCAATAGAGTTCTAATGCTTCTTAACACGCGATATCGCATCTCATTTCTATGTTTCATGGTAGGATATAATATGATTTGCGAAGTGTCATGTATTCCTCGTCTACGATTCAAATGAAAGTAAATGCGACACTTCCTTGCAAGGTTGTAGCGATTGCAGATGTCTACGTACCGTAGCAATAGAGTTCATATCATTCTTAAAACGCGATATCGCATCTCATTTCTATGTTTCACGGTAAGATATAATATGATTTGCGAAGTGTTATGTATTCCTCGCCTACACTTCAAATGAATGTAAATGCGACCCTTCCTTGCAAGGAAATAGCGTTTGCAGATGTCTACGTATCGAAGCAATAGAGTTCAAATGCTTCTTAAAACGCGATATCGCATCTCATTTCTATGTTTCATGGTAAGATATAATCCGATTTGCGAAGTGTTATGTATTCCTCGGCTACACTTAAAATGAATGTAAATGCGACACTTCTTTGCAAGGAAATAGCGATTGCAGATGTCTACGTATCGTAGCAATAGAGTTCTTATGATTCTTAAAACGCGATATCGCATCTCATTTCTATGTTTCATGGTAAGATACAATATGATTTGCGAAGTGTTATGTATTCCTCGTCTACACTTCAAATGAATGTGAATGCGACACTTCCTCGCTGGGAAATGGCGTTCGCAGATGTCTACGTATCGTAGCAATAGAGTTCTTATGGTTCTTAAAACGCGATATCGCATCTCAATTCTATGTTTCATGGTAAGATACAATATGATTTGCGAAGTGTTATGTATTCCTCGCCTACACTTCAAATGAATGTGAATGCGACACTTCCTCGCTAGGAAATAGCGTCTGCAGATGTCTACGTATCGAAGCAATGGAGTTCAAATGCTTCTCAAAACGAGATATTGCATCTCATATCTATGTTTCATGATAAGATATAATATTCATTGCGAAGTGTTATGCATTCTTCGCCAACGATTCAAATGAATGTAAATGCAAAACTTCCTTGCAAGGAAATAGCGTTTGCAGATGTCTACGTATCGTAGCAGTTGAGTTCTAATGCTTCTTAAAACGCGATATCGCACCTCATTCCTATGTTTCATGGTAGGATATAATATGATTTGCGAAGTGTTATGTATTCCTCGTCAACATTTCAAATGAATGTGAATGCGACACTTCCTCGCTAGGAAATAGCGTTTGCAGATGTCTGCGTATCGTAGCAGTAGAGTTCAAATGCTTCTTAAAACGCGATATCGCATCTCATTTCTATGTTTCATGGTAAGATATAATACGATTTGCGAAGTGTTATGTATTCCTCGGCTACACTTCAAGTGAATGTAAATGCGACACTTCTTTGCAAGGAAATAGCGATTGCAGATATCTACGTATCGTAGCAGTAGAGTTCTTATGATTCTTAAAACGCGATATCGCATCTCATTTCTATGTTTCATGGTAAGATATAATATGATTTGCGGAGTGTTATGTATTCCTCGTCTACACTTCAAATGAATGCAAATGCGACACTTCCTTGCAAGGAAATAGCGTTTGCAAATGTCTACCTATCGTAGCAGTAGTGTTCTATTGCTTCTTAGAACACGATATCGCATCTCATTTCTATGTTTCATGGTAAGATATAATATGATTTGCGAAGTGTTATGTATTCCTCGTCTACACTTCAAATGAATGTGAATGCGACACTTCCTCGCTAGGAAATAGTGTTTGCAGATGTCTACGTATCGAAGCAATAGAGTTCAAATGCTTCTTAAAACGAGAAATTGCATCTCATAAATATGTTTCATGATAAGATATAATATTCATTGCGAAGTGTTATGCATTCCTCGTCTACGATTCAAATGAATGTAAATGCGACACTTCCTTGCAAGGAAATAGCATTTGCAGATGTATACGTATCGTAGCAATAGGGTTCTAATGCTTCTTAAAACGCGATATCGCATCTCATTTCTATGTTTCATGGTAAGATACAATATGATTTGCGAAGTGTTATGTATTCCTCGTCTACACTTCAAATGAATACGAATGCGACACTTCCTCGCTAGGAAATAGCGTTTGCAGATGTCTACGTATCGAAGCAATAGAGTTCAAATGCTTCTTAAAACGCGATATCGCATCTCATTTCTATGTTTCATGGTAAGATATAATATGATTTGCGAAGTGTTATGTATTCCTCGTCTACACATCAAATGAATGTAAATGCGACACTTCCTTGCAAGGAAATAGCGTTTGCAGATGTCTACGTATTGTTGCAATAGAGTTCCTATGATTCTTAAAACGCGATGTCGCATCTCATTTCTATGTTTCATGG
>NW_027490830.1:0-43234 GCF_050948175.1 Xylocopa sonorina | reverse complement strand
ATGAAACATAGAAATGAGATGCGATTTCGCGTTTTAACGAGCATTAGAAATCTATTGCTACGATACGTAGACATCTGCCAACGCTATTTCCTAGCGAGGAAGTGTCGCATTTACATTCATTTGAAGTGTAGACGAGGAATACATAACACTTCGCAAATCATATTATACCTTACCATGAAACATAGAAATGAGATGCGATATCGCGTTTTAAGAAGCAGCAGAAATCCATTGCTACGATACGTAGACATCTGCAAACGCTATTTCCTTGCAAGAAAGAGTCGCATTTACATTCATTTGAAATGTAGACGAGGAATACATAACACTCCGCAAATCATATTATATCTTACCATGAAACATAGAAATGAGATGCGATATCGCGTTTTAAGGATCATAAGAACTCTAGTGCTACGATACGTAGACATCTGCAAACGCTATTTCTTTGCAAAGAAGTGTCGCATTTACATTCATTTGAAGTGTAGACGAGGAATACATAACACTTCGCAAATCATATTATATCTTACCATGAAACATAGAAATGAGATGCGATATCGTGTTTTAAGAAGCATTAGAACACTATTCCTACGATACCTAGACACCTGCAGACGCTATTACCTAGCAAGGAAGTGTCGCAATTACATTCATTTGAAGTGTAGACGAGGAATACATGACACTTCACAAACCATATAATATCTTACCATGAAACATAGAAATGAGATGCGATATCGCGTTTTAAGTATCATAAGAAATCTATTGCTACGATACGTAGACATCTGCAAACGCTATTTCCTTGCAAGGAAGTGTCGCATTTACATTCATTTGAAGTGTAGACGAGGAATACATAACACTTCGCAAATCATATTATATCTTACCATGAAACATAGAAATGAGATCCGATATCGCGTTTTAGGAAGCATTAGAACACTATTGCTACGACAGGTAGACATTTGCAAACGCTATTTCCTTGCAAGGAAGTGTCGCATTTACATTCATTTGAAGTGTAGACGAGGAATACATGACACTTCGCAAATCATATTATATCTTACCATGAATCATAGAAGTGAGATGCGATATCGCGTTTTAAGAAGCATCAGAAATCCATTGCTACGATACGTAGACATCTGCAAACGCTATTTCCATGCAGGGAAGTGTCGCATTTACATTCATTTGAAGTGTAGACGAGGAATACATCACACTTTGCAAACCATATTATACCTCACCATGAAACATAGAAATAAGATCCGATATCGCGTTTTAAGTATCATAAGAGCTCTATTGCTACGATACGTAGACATCTGCAAACGCTATTTCCTTGCAGGAAGTGTCGCATTTACATTAATTTGAAGTGTAGACGAGGAATACATGACACTTCGCAAATCATATTATATCTTACCATGAATCATAGAAGTGAGATGCGATATCGCGTTTTAAGAAGCAGCAGAAATCCATTGCTACGATACGTAGACATCTGCAAAAGCTATTTCCTTGCAAGAAAGTGTCGCATTTACATACATTTGAAGTGTAGACGAGGAATACAAACACTTCGCAAATCATATTATATCTTACCATGAAACATAGAAATGAGATCCGATATCGCGTTTTAAGAATCATAAGAACTCTATTGCTACGATACGTAGACATCTGCAAACGCTATTTCCTTGCAGTGTCCTTGAAGTGTCGCATTTACATTCATTTGAAGCCTGGACGAGGAATACATGACACTTCGCAAATCATATTATATCTTACCATGAAACATAGAAATGAGATGCGTTATCGCGTTTTAAGAAGCATCAGAAATGCATTGCTACGATACGTAGACATCTGCAAACGCTATTTCCTTGCAAGAAAGTGTCGCATTTACATTCATTTGTAGTGTAGACGAGGAATACATAACACTTCGCAAATCATATTATACCTTACCATGAAACATAGAAATGAGATGCGATATCGCGTTTTAAGAAGCAACAGAAATCCATTGCTACGATACGTAGACATCTGCAAACGCTATTTCCTTGCAAGGAAGTGTCGCATTTACACTCATTTGATTCGTATACGAGGAATGCATAACACTTCGCAATGAATATTATATCTTATCATGAAACATAGATATGAGATGCAATATCTCGTTTTAAGAAGCATTTGAACTCTTTCGCTACGATACCTAGACATCTGCAGACGCTATTTCCTGGCAAGGAAGTGTCGCATTTACATTCATTGGAAGTGTAGACGAGGAATACATGACACGTCGCAAATCATATTATATCTTACCATGAAACATAGAAACGAAATGCGATATCGCGTTTTAAGAAGCATCAGAACTCTATTGCTACGATAGGTAGACATCTGCAGACGCTATTTCCTGGCAAGGAAGTGTCGCATTTACATTCATTTGAAGTGTAGACGAGGAATACATAACACTTCGCAAATCATATTGTATCTTACCATGAAACATAGAAATGAGATGCGATATCGCGTTTTAAGAATCATAAGGACTCTATTGCTACGATACGTAGACATCTGCAAACGCTATTTCCTTGCAAGGAAGTGTCGCATTTACATTCATTTGAATCGTAGACGAGGAATGTATAACACTTCGCAATGAATAATATATCTTATCATGAAACATAGATATGAGATGCAATATCTCGGTTTAAGAAGCATTTGAACTCTATTGCTTCGATACGTAGACATCTGCAAACGCTATTTCCTTGCAAGGAAGTGTCGCATTTACATTCATATGAAGTGTAGACGAGGAATACATAACACTTCACAAATCATATTATATCTTACCATGAAACATAGAAATGAGATGCGATATCGCGTTTTAAGAAGCATCAGAACTCTATCGCTACGATACCTAGACATCTGCAGACACTATTTCCTAGCAACGAAGTGTCGCATTTACATTCATTTGAAGTGTAGACGAGGAATACATAACACTTCGCAAATCATATTATATCTTACCATGAAACATAGAAATGAGATGCGATATCGCGTTTTAAGAATCATAAGAACTCTATTGCTACGATACGTAGACATCTGCAAACGCTATTTCCTTGCAAGGAAGTGTCGCATTTACATTCATTTGAATCGTAGACGAGGAATGTATAACTCTTCGCAATGAATAATATATCTTATCATGAAACATAGATATGAGATGCAATATGTCGATTTAAGAAGCATTTGAACTCTATTGCTACGATACCTAGACATTTGCAAACGCTATTTCCTTGCAAGGAAGTGTCGCATTTACATTCATTTGAATCGTAGACGAGGAATGTATAACACTTCGCAATGAATAATATATCTTATCATGAAACATAGATATGAGATGCAATATCTCGGTTTAAGAAGCATTTGAACTCTATTGCTTCGATACGTAGACATCTGCAAACGCTATTTCCTTGCAAGGAAGTGTCGCATTTACATTCATATGAAGTGTAGACGAGGAATACATAACGCTTCACAAATCATATTATATCTTACCATGAAACATAGAAATGAGATGCGATATCGCGTTTTAAGAAGCATCAGAACTCTATCGCTACGATACCTATACAAATGCAGACACTATTTCCTAGCAACGAAGTGTCGCATTTACATTCATTTGAAGTGTAGACGAGGAATACATAACACTTCGCAAATCATATTATATCTTACCATGAAACATAGAAATGAGATGCGATATCGCGTTTTAAGAATCATAAGAACTCTATTGCTACGATACGTAGACATCTGCAAACGCTATTTCCTTGCAAGGAAGTGTCGCATTTACATTCATTTGAATCGTAGACGAGGAATGTATAACTCTTCGCAATGAATAATATATCTTATCATGAAACATAGATATGAGATGCAATATGTCGATTTAAGAAGCATTTGAACTCTATTGCTACGATACCTAGACATCTGCAAACGCTATTTCCTTGCAAGGAAGTGTCGCATTTACATTCATTTGAATCGTAGACGGGGAATGCATAACACTTCGCAATGTATATTATATCTTATCATGAAACATAGATATGAGATGCAATATCTCGTTTTAAGAAGCATTTGAACTCAATTGCTTCGATACGTAGACATCTGCAAACGCTATTTCCTTGTAAGGAAGTGTCGCATTTACATTCATTTGAAGTGTAGACGAGGAATACATGACACTTCGCAAATCATATTATATCTTTCCATGAAACATAGAAATGAGATGCGATATCAAGTTTTAAGAATCATAAGAACTCTATTGCTACGATACGTAGACATCTGCAAACGCTATTTCCTTGCAAGGAAGTGTCGCATTTACATTCATTTGAATCGTAGACGAGGAATGCAGTACACTTCGCAATGAATATTATGTCTTATCATGAAACATAGATATGAGATGCAATATCCCGTTTTAAAATCATATGAACTCTATTGCTACGATACGTAGACATCTGCAATCGCTATTTCCTTGCAAGGAAGTGTCGCATTTACATTCATTTGAATCGTAGACGAGGAATGCATAACACTTCGCAAATCATATTATATCTTACCATGAAACATAGAAACGAGATGCGATATCGCGTTTTAAGAAGCATTAGAAATCTATTGCTACGATACGTAGACATCTGCAAACGCTATTTCCTTGCAAGGAAGTGTCGCATTTACATTCATTTGAAGTGTAGACGAGGAATACATGACACTTCGCAAATCATATTATATCTTTCCATGAAACATAGAAATGAGATGCTATATCGCGTTTTAAGAAGCATTAGAACTCTATCGCTACGATACCTAGGCCTCTCCAGACACTATTTCCTAGCAAGGAAGTGTCGCATTTACATTCATTTGAAGTGTAGACGAGGAATACATAACACTTCGCAAATCATATTATATCTTACCATGAAACATAGAAATGAGATGCGATATCAAGTTTTAAGAATCATAAGAACTCTATTGCTACGATACGTAGACATCTGCAAACGCTGTTTCCTTGCAAGGAAGTGTCGCATTCACATTCATTTGAAGTGTAGACGAGGAATACATAACACTTCGCAAATCATATTATATCCTACCATGAAACATAGAAACGAGATGCGATATCGCGTTTTAAGAAGCATTAGAACTCTATCGCTACGATACTTAGATATCTGCAGACACGATTTCCTAGCAAGGAAGTGTCGCATTTACATTCATTTGAAGTGTAGACGAGGAGTACATAACACTTCGCAAATCATATTATATCTTACCATGAAACATAGAAATGAGATGCGATATCGCGTTTTAAGAAGCATTAGAACTCTATCGCTACGATACCTAGACATCTCCAGACACTATTTCCTAGCAAGGAAGTGTCGCATTTACATTCATTTGAAGTGTAGACGAGGAATACATAACACTTCGCAAATCATATTGTATCCTACCATAAAACATAGAAATGAGATGCGATATCGCGTTTTAAGAAGCATTAGAAATCTATTGCTACGATACCTAGACATCTGCAGACGCTATTTCCTAGCAAGGAAGTGTCACACTTACATTCATTTGAAGTGTAGAAGAGGAATACATGACACTTCGCAAATCATATTATATCTTACCATGAAAGATAGAAATGAGACGCGATATCGCGTTTTAAGAAGCATTAGAAAGCTGATGCTACGATACGTAGACATCTCCAAACGCTATTTCCTAGCGTGGAAGTATCGCATTCACATTCATTTGAAGTGTAGACGAGGAATACATAGCACTTCGCAAATCATGTTATATCTTACCATGAAACATAGAAATGAGATGCGATATCGCGTTTTAAGAATCATATGAACTCTATTGCTACGATACGTAGACATCTGCAATCGCTATTTCCTTGCAAGGAAGTGTCGCATTTACTTTCATTTGGATCGCAGACGAGGAATGCATAACACTTCGCAATGAATATTATATCTTATCATGAAACATAGAAATGAGATGCAATATCTCGTTTTAAGAAGCATTTGAACTCTATTGCTACGATACGTAGACATCTGCAATCGCTATTTCCTTGCAAGGAAGTGTCGCATTTACTTTCATTTGAAGTGTAGACGAGGAATACATGACACGTCGCAAATCATATTATATCTTACCATGAAACATAGAAATGAAATGCAATATCTCGGTTTAAGAAGCATTTGAACTCTATTGCTTCGATACGTAGACATCTGCAAACGCTATTTCCTTGCAAGGAAGTGTCGCATTTACATTCATATGAAGTGTAGACGAGGAATACATAACACTTCACAAATCATATTATATCTTACCATGAAACATAGAAATGAGATGCGATATCGCGTTTTAAGAAGCATCAGAACTCTATCGCTACGATACCTAGACATCTGCAGACACTATTTCCTAGCAACGAAGTGTCGCATTTACATTCATTTGAAGTGTAGACGAGGAATACATAACACTTCGCAAATCATATTATATCTTACCATGAAACATAGAAATGAGATGCGATATCGCGTTTTAAGAATCATAAGAACTCTATTGCTACGATACGTAGACATCTGCAAACGCTATTTCCTTGCAAGGAAGTGTCGCATTTACATTCATTTGAATCGTAGACGAGGAATGTATAACTCTTCGCAATGAATAATATATCTTATCATGAAACATAGATATGAGATGCAATATGTCGATTTAAGAAGCATTTGAACTCTATTGCTACGATACCTAGACATTTGCAAACGCTATTTCCTTGCAAGGAAGTGTCGCATTTACATTCATTTGAATCGTAGACGAGGAATGTATAACACTTCGCAATGAATAATATATCTTATCATGAAACATAGATATGAGATGCAATATCTCGGTTTAAGAAGCATTTGAACTCTATTGCTTCGATACGTAGACATCTGCAAACGCTATTTCCTTGCAAGGAAGTGTCGCATTTACATTCATATGAAGTGTAGACGAGGAATACATAACGCTTCACAAATCATATTATATCTTACCATGAAACATAGAAATGAGATGCGATATCGCGTTTTAAGAAGCATCAGAACTCTATCGCTACGATACCTATACAAATGCAGACACTATTTCCTAGCAACGAAGTGTCGCATTTACATTCATTTGAAGTGTAGACGAGGAATACATAACACTTCGCAAATCATATTATATCTTACCATGAAACATAGAAATGAGATGCGATATCGCGTTTTAAGAATCATAAGAACTCTATTGCTACGATACGTAGACATCTGCAAACGCTATTTCCTTGCAAGGAAGTGTCGCATTTACATTCATTTGAATCGTAGACGAGGAATGTATAACTCTTCGCAATGAATAATATATCTTATCATGAAACATAGATATGAGATGCAATATGTCGATTTAAGAAGCATTTGAACTCTATTGCTACGATACCTAGACATCTGCAAACGCTATTTCCTTGCAAGGAAGTGTCGCATTTACATTCATTTGAATCGTAGACGGGGAATGCATAACACTTCGCAATGTATATTATATCTTAACATGAAACATAGATATGAGATGCAATATCTCGTTTTAAGAAGCATTTGAACTCAATTGCTTCGATACGTAGACATCTGCAAACGCTATTTCCTTGTAAGGAAGTGTCGCATTTACATTCATTTGAAGTGTAGACGAGGAATACATGACACTTCGCAAATCATATTATATCTTTCCATGAAACATAGAAATGAGATGCGATATCAAGTTTTAAGAATCATAAGAACTCTATTGCTACGATACGTAGACATCTGCAAACGCTATTTCCTTGCAAGGAAGTGTCGCATTTACATTCATTTGAATCGTAGACGAGGAATGCAGTACACTTCGCAATGAATATTATGTCTTATCATGAAACATAGATATGAGATGCAATATCCCGTTTTAAAATCATATGAACTCTATTGCTACGATACGTAGACATCTGCAATCGCTATTTCCTTGCAAGGAAGTGTCGCATTTACATTCATTTGAATCGTAGACGAGGAATGCATAACACTTCGCAAATCATATTATATCTTACCATGAAACATAGAAACGAGATGCGATATCGCGTTTTAAGAAGCATTAGAAATCTATTGCTACGATACGTAGACATCTGCAAACGCTATTTCCTTGCAAGGAAGTGTCGCATTTACATTCATTTGAAGTGTAGACGAGGAATACATGACACTTCGCAAATCATATTATATCTTTCCATGAAACATAGAAATGAGATGCTATATCGCGTTTTAAGAAGCATTAGAACTCTATCGCTACGATACCTAGGCCTCTCCAGACACTATTTCCTAGCAAGGAAGTGTCGCATTTACATTCATTTGAAGTGTAGGCGAGGAATACATAACACTTCGCAAATCATATTATATCTTACCATGAAACATAGAAATGAGATGCGATATCAAGTTTTAAGAATCATAAGAACTCTATTGCTACGATACGTAGACATCTGCAAACGCTGTTTCCTTGCAAGGAAGTGTCGCATTCACATTCATTTGAAGTGTAGACGAGGAATACATAACACTTCGCAAATCATATTATATCCTACCATGAAACATAGAAACGAGATGCGATATCGCGTTTTAAGAAGCATTAGAACTCTATCGCTACGATACTTAGATATCTGCAGACACGATTTCCTAGCAAGGAAGTGTCGCATTTACATTCATTTGAAGTGTAGACGAGGAGTACATAACACTTCGCAAATCATATTATATCTTACCATGAAACATAGAAATGAGATGCGATATCGCGTTTTAAGAAGCATTAGAACTCTATCGCTACGATACCTAGACATCTCCAGACACTATTTCCTAGCAAGGAAGTGTCGCATTTACATTCATTTGAAGTGTAGACGAGGAATACATAACACTTCGCAAATCATATTGTATCCTACCATAAAACATAGAAATGAGATGCGATATCGCGTTTTAAGAAGCATTAGAAATCTATTGCTACGATACCTAGACATCTGCAGACGCTATTTCCTAGCAAGGAAGTGTCACACTTACATTCATTTGAAGTGTAGAAGAGGAATACATGACACTTCGCAAATCATATTATATCTTACCATGAAAGATAGAAATGAGACGCGATATCGCGTTTTAAGAAGCATTAGAAAGCTGATGCTACGATACGTAGACATCTCCAAACGCTATTTCCTAGCGTGGAAGTATCGCATTCACATTCATTTGAAGTGTAGACGAGGAATACATAGCACTTCGCAAATCATGTTATATCTTACCATGAAACATAGAAATGAGATGCGATATCGCGTTTTAAGAATCATATGAACTCTATTGCTACGATACGTAGGCATCTGCAATCGCTATTTCCTTGCAAGGAAGTGTCGCATTTACTTTCATTTGGATCGCAGACGAGGAATGCATAACACTTCGCAATGAATATTATATCTTATCATGAAACATAGAAATGAGATGCAATATCTCGTTTTAAGAAGCATTTGAACTCTATTGCTACGATACGTAGACATCTGCAATCGCTATTTCCTTGCAAGGAAGTGTCGCATTTACTTTCATTTGAAGTGTAGACGAGGAATACATGACACGTCGCAAATCATATTATATCTTACCATGAAACATAGAAATGAAATGCGATATCGCGTTTTAAGAAGCATCAGAACTCTATTGCTACGATAGGCAGACATCTGCAGACGCTATTTCCTGGCAAGGAAGTGTCGCATTTACATTCACTTGAAGTGTAGCCGTGGAATACATGACACTTCGCAAATCATATTATATCTTACCATGAAACATAGAAATGAGATGCGATATCGCGTTTTAAGAAGCATTAGAACTCTATCGCTACGATACCTAGACATCTGCAGACGCTATTTCCATGCAAGGAAGTGTCGCATTTACATTCATTTGAATCGTAGACGAGGAATGCATAACACTTCGCAATGAATATTATATCTTATCATGAAACATAGATATGAGATGCAATATCTCGTTTTAAGAAGCATTTGAGCTCTATTGCTACGATAGGTAGACATCTGCAAACGCTATTTCCTTGCAAGGAAGTGTCGCATTTACATGCATTTGAATCGTAAACGAGGAATGCATAACACTTCGCAATGAATAACATATCTTATCATGAAACATAGGAATGAGATGCAATATCTCGTTTTAAGAAGCATTTGAACTCTATTGCTACGATACCTAGACTTCTGCAAACACTATTTCCTTGCAAGGAAGTGTCGCATTTACACTCTTTTGAATCGTATACGAGGAATGCATAACACTTCGCAATGTATATTATATCTTATCATGAAACATAGATATGAGATGCAATATCTCGTTTTAAGAAGCATTTGAACTCAATTGCTGCGATACCTAGACATCTGCAGACGCTATTTCCTGGCAAGGAAGTGTCGCATTTACATTCACTTGAAGTGTAGACGATGAATACATGACACTTCGCAAATCATATTATATCTTACCATGAAACATAGAAATGAGATCCGAAATCGATTTTTAAGAAGCGTTAGAAATCTATTGCTACGATACGTAGACATCTGCAAACGCTATTTCCTTGCAAGAAAGTGTCGCATTTACATTCATTTGAAGTGTAGACGAGGAATACATGACACTTCGCAAATCATATTATATCTTTCCATGATACCTCGAAATGAGATGCGATATCGCGTTTTGAAGCATTAGAACCCTATCGCTACGGTACCTAGACATCTCCAGACACTATTTCCTAGCAAGGAAGTGTCGCATTTACATTCATTTGAAGTGTAGACGAGGAATACATAACACTTCGCAAATCATATTATATCTTACCATGAAACGTGGAAATGAGATGCGATATCGCGTTTTAAGAAGCATTAGAACTCTACTGCTACGATAGGTAGACATCTGCAAACGCTATTTCCTAGCGAGGAAGTATCGCGTTCACATTCATTTGAATCGCAGACGAGGAATGCATAACACTTCGCAATGAATATTATATCTTATCATGAAACATAGAAATGAGATGCAATATCTCGTTTTAAGAAGCATTTGAACTCTATTGCTACGATACGTAGACATCTGCAATCGCTATTTCCTTGCAAGGAAGTGTCGCATTTACACTCATTTGAATAGTATACGAGGAATGCATAACACTTCGCAATGAATATTATATCTTACCATGAAACATAGAAATGAGATGCGATATCGCGTTTTAAGAAGCATTAGAACTCTATTGCTACGATACCTAGACATCTGCAGACGCTATTTCCTAGCAAGGTAGTGTCGCATTTACATTCATTTGAAGTGTGGACGAGGAATACATGACACTTCGCAAATCATATTATATCTTACCATGAAACATAGAAATGAGATGCGATATCGCGTTTTAAGAAGCATTAGAAATCTATTGCTACGATACGTAGACATCTGCAAACGCCATTTCCTAGCGAGGAAGTGTCACATTCTCATTCGTTTGAAGTGTAGACGAGGAATACATAACACTTCGCAAATCATGTTATATCTTACCATGAAACATAGAAATGAGATGCGATATCGCGTTTTAAGAATCATAAGAACTCTATTGCTACGATACGTAGACATTTGCAGACGCTATTTCCTAGCGAGGAAGTGTCGCATTTACATTCATTTGAATCGTAGACGAGGAATGCATAACACTTCGCAAATCATATTATATCTTACCATGAAACATAGAAATGAGATGCGATATCGCGTTTTAAGAAGCATTAGAAATCTATTGCTACGATACGTAGACATCTGCAAACTCTATTTCCTTGCAAGGAAGTGTCGCATTTACATTCATTTGAAGTGTAGACGAGGAATACATGACACTTCGCAAATCATATTATATCTTACCATGAAACATAGAAATGAGATGCGATATCGCGTTTTAAGTATCATAAGAACTCCATTGCTACGATACGTAGACATCTGCAAACGCTACTTCCTTGCAAGGAAGTGTCGCATTTACACTCATTTGAATCGTATACGAGGAATGCATAACACTTCGCAATGAATATTATATCTTACCATGAAACATAGAAATGAGATGCGATATCGCGTTTTAAGAAGCATTAGAACTCTATTGCTACGATACCTAGATACCTGCAGACGATATTTCCTACCAAGGTAGTGTCGCATTTACATTCATTTGAAGTGTAGACGAGGAATACATGACACTTCGCAATGTATATTATATCTTATCACGAAACATAGATATGAGATGCAATATCTCGTTTTAAGAAGCATTTGAACTCTATTGCTACGATACCTAGACATCTGCAGACGCTATTTCCTGGCAAGGAAGTGTCGCATTTACATTCATTTGAAGTGTAGATGAGGAATACATGACACGTCGCAAAGCATATTATATCTTACCATGAAACATAGAAACGAAATGCGATATCGCGTTTTAAGAATCATAAGAACTCTATTGCTACGATACGTAGACATTTGCAGACGCTATTTCCTAGCGAGGAAGTGTCGCATTTACATTCATTTGAAGTGTAGACGAGGAATACATGACACTTCGCAAATCATATTATATCTTACCATGAAACATGGAAATGAGATGCGATATCGCGTTTTAAGTATCATAAGAACTCCATTGCTACGATACGTAGACATCTGCAAACGCTATTTCCTTGCAAGGAAGTGTCGCATTTACACTCATTTGAATCGTATACGAGGAATGCATAACACTTCGCAATGTATATTATATCTTATCATGAAACATAGATATGAGATGCAATATCTCGTTTTAAGAAGCATTTGAACTCTATTGCTACGATACCTAGACATCTGCAGACGCTATTTCCTGGCAAGGAAGTGTCGCATTTACATTCATTTGAAGTGTAGACGAGGAATACATGACACGTCGCAAAGCATATTATATCTTACCATGAAACATAGAAACGAAATGCGATATCGCGTTTTAAGAAGCATCAGAACTCTACTGCTACGATAGGTAGACATCTGCAAACGCTATTTCCTTGCAAGGAAGTGTCGCATTTACATTCATGTGAAGTGTAGACGAGGAATACATAACACTTCGCAAATCATATTATATCTTACCATGAAACATAGAAATGAGATGCGATATCGCGTTTTAAGAATCATAAGAACTTTATTGCTACGATACGTAGACATCTGCAAACGCTATTTCCTTGCAAGGAAGTGTCGCATTTACACTCATTTGAATCGTATACGAGGAATGCAGTACACTTCGCAATGAATATTATATCTTATCATGAAACATAGATATGAGATGCAATATCTCGTTTTAAGAAGCATTTGAACTCTATCGCTACGATACCTAGACATCTGCAGACGCTATTTCCTGGCAAGGAAGTGTCGCATTTACATTCATTTGAAGTGTAGACGAGGAATACATGACACGTCGCAAATCATATTATATCTTACCATGAAACATAGAAACGAAATGCGATATCGCGTTTTAAGAAGCATCAGAACTCTATTGCTACGATAGGTAGACATCTGCAAACGCTATTTCCTTGCAAGGAAGTGTCGCATTTACATTCATATGAAGTGTAGACGAGGAATACATAACACTCCGCAAATCATATTATATCTTACCATGAAACATAGAAATGAGGTGCGATATCGCGTTTTAAGAAGCATTAGAACTCTATCGCTACGATACCTAGACATCTGCAGACGCTATTTCCTGGCAAGGAAGTGTCGCATTTACATTCATTTGATGTGTCGACGAGGAATACATAACACTTCGCAAATCATATTATATCTTACCATGAAACATAGATATGAGATGCGATATCGCGTTTTAAGAAGCATTGGAACGCTATCGCTACGATACCTAGACATCTGCAGACATTATTTCCTAGCAAGGAAGTGTCGCATTTACATTCATTTGAAGTGTAGACGAGGAATACATAACACTTCGCAAATCATATTATATCTTACCATGAAGCATAGAAATGAGATGCGATATCGCGTTTTAAGAATCATAAGGACTCTATTGCTACGATACGTAGACATCTGCAAACGCTATTTCCTTGCAAGGAAGTGTCGCATTTACATTCATTTGAATCGTAGACGAAGAATGTATAACACTTCGCAATGAATAATATATCTTATCATGAAACATAGATATGAGATGCAATATCTCGGTTTAAGAAGCATTTGAACTCTATTGCTTCGATACGTAGACATCTGCAAACGCCATTTCCTTGCAAGGAAGTGTCGCATTTACATTCATATGAAGTATAGACGAGGAATACATAACACTTCACAAATCATATTATATCTTACCATGAATCATAGAAATGAGGTGCGATATCGCGTTTTAAGAAGCATTTGAACTCTATTGCTACGATACCTAGGCATCTGCAGACGCTATTTCCTGGCAAGGAAGTGTCGCATTTACATTCACTTGAAGTGTAGACGAGGAATACATGACACTTCGCAAATCATATTATATCTTACCATGAAACATAGATATGAGATGCGATATCGCGTTTTAAGAAGCATTAGAAATCTATTGCTACGATACCTAGACATCTGCAGACGGTATTTCCTAGCAAGGAAGTGTCGCATTTACATTCATTTGAAGTGTAGACGAGGAATACATGACACGTCGCAAATCATATTATATCTTTCCATGAAACATAGAAATGAGATGCGATATCTCGTTTTAAGAAGCATTAGAAATCTATTGCTACGATACGTAGATATCTGCAGACGCTATTTCCTGGCAAGGAAGTGTCGCATTTACATTCACTTGAACTGTAGACGAGGAATACATGACACTTCGCAAATCATATTATATCTTACCATGAAACATAGAAATGAGACGCGATATCGCGTTTTAAGAAGCATTAGAAAGCTGATGATACGATACGTAGACATCTCCAAACGCTATTTCCTAGCGAGGAAGTATCGCATTCACATTCATTTGAAGTGTAGACGAGGAATACATAGCACTTCGCAAATCATGTTATATCTTACCATGAAACATAGATATGAGATGCGATATCGCGTTTTAAGAAGCATTAGAAATCTATTGCTACGATACCTAGACATCTGCAGACGCTATTTCCTAGCAAGGAAGTGTCGCATTTACATTCATTTGAAGTGTAGACGAGGAATACATGACACGTCGCAAATCATATTATATCTTACCATGAAACATGGAAATGAGATGCGATATCGCGTTTTAAGTATCATAAGAACTCCATTGCTACGATACGTAGACATCTGCAAACGCTATTTCCTTGCAAGGAAGTGTCGCATTTACACTCATTTGAATCGTATACGAGGAATGCATAACACTTCGCAATGTATATTATATCTTATCATGAAACATAGATATGAGATGCAATATCTCGTTTTAAGAAGCATTTGAACTCTATTGCTACGATACCTAGACATCTGCAGACGCTATTTCCTGGCAAGGAAGTGTCGCATTTACATTCATTTGAAGTGTAGACGAGGAATACATGACACGTCGCAAAGCATATTATATCTTACCATGAAACATAGAAACGAAATGCGATATCGCGTTTTAAGAAGCATCAGAACTCTACTGCTACGATAGGTAGACATCTGCAAACGCTATTTCCTTGCAAGGAAGTGTCGCATTTACATTCATGTGAAGTGTAGACGAGGAATACATAACACTTCGCAAATCATATTATATCTTACCATGAAACATAGAAATGAGATGCGATATCGCGTTTTAAGAATCATAAGAACTTTATTGCTACGATACGTAGACATCTGCAAACCCTATTTCCTTGCAAGGAAGTGTCGCATTTACATTCATTTGAATCGTAGACGAGGAATGTATAACACTTCGCAATGAATAATATATCTTATCATGAAACATAGATATGAGATGCAATATCTCGTTTTAAGAAGCATTTGAACTCTATTGCTACGATACCTAGACATCTGCAAACACTATTTCCTTGCAAGGAAGTGTCGCATTTACACTCATTTGAATCGTATACGAGGAATGCATAACACTTCGCAATGAATATTATATCTTATCATGAAACATAGATATGAGATGCAATATCTCGTTTTAAGAAGCATTTGAACTCTATTGCTACGATACCTAGACATCTGCAGACGCTATTTCCTGGCAAGGAAGTGTCGCATTTACATTCACTTGAGGTGTAGACGAGGAATACATGACACTTCGCAAATCATATTATATCTTACCATGAAACATAGAAATGAGATGCGATATCGCATTCTAAGAAGCATTAGAAATCTATTGCTACGATACCTAGACATCTGCAGACGCTATTTCCTAGCAAGGAAGTGTCGCATTTACATTCATTTGAAGTGTTGACGAGGAACACATGTTACTTCGCAACTCATATTATATCTTACCATGAAACATAGAAATGAGATGCGATATCGCGTTTTAAGAAGCATTTCAACTCTATTGCTTCGATACGTAGACATCTGCAAACGCTATTACCTTGCAAGGAAGTGTCGCATTTACATTAATTTGAATCGTAGACGAGGAATGCATAACACTTCGCAATGAATATTATATCTTATCATGATACATAGATATGAGATGCAATATCTCGTTTTAAGAAGCATTTGAACTCTATTGCTTCGATACGTAGACATCTGCATACGCTATTTTTTTGCAATGAAGTGTCGCATTTACATTCATTTGAAGTGTAGACGAGGAATACATGACTCTTCGCAAATCATATTATATCTTACCATGAAACATAGAAATGAGATGCAATATCGCGTTCTAAGCAGCATCAGAAATCCATTGCTACGATACGTAGACATCTGCAAACGCTATTTCCTTGCAAGGAAGCGTCGCATTTACATTCATTTGAAGTGTAGACGAGGAATACATGACACTTCGCAAATCATATTATATCTTACCATGAAACATAGACATGAGATGCGAAATCGCATTTTAAGAATCATAAGAACTCTATTGCTACGATACGTAGACATCTGCAAACGCTATTTCCTTGGAAGGAAGTGTCGCATTTACATTCATTTGAAGTGCAGACGAGGAATACATGACACTTCGCAAATCATATTATATCTTACCATGAAACATAGAAATGAGATGCGATATCGCGTTTTAAGTATCATAAGAACTCCATTGCTACGATACGTAGACATCTGCAAACGCTATTTCCTTGCAAGGAAGTGTCGCATTTACACTCATTTGAATCGTATACGAGGAATGCATAACACTTCGCAATGAATATTATATCTTATCATGAAACATAGATATGAGATGCAATATCTCGTTTTAAGAAGCATTTGAACTCTATCGCTACGATACCTAGACATCTGCAGACGCTATTTCCTGGCAAGGAAGTGTCGCATTTACATTCATTTGAAGTGTAGACGAGGAATACATGACACGTCGCAAATCATATTATATCTTACCATGAAACATAGAAACGAAATGCGATATCGCGTTTTAAGAAGCATCAGAACTCTATTGCTACGATAGGTAGACATCTGCAAACGCTATTTCCTTGGAAGGAAGTGTCGCATTTACATTCATTTGAAGTGCAGACGAGGAATACATAACACTTCGCAAATCATGTTACATCTTACCATGAAACATAAAAATGAGTTGCGATATCGCGTTTTAAGAAGCATTAGAACTCTATCGCTACGATACCTAGACATCTGCAGACATTATTTCCTAGCAAGGAAGTGTCGCATTTACATTCATTTGAAGTGCAGACGAGGAATACATGACACTTCGCAAATCATATTATATCTTACCATGAAACATAGATATGAGATGCGATATCGCGTTTTAAGAAGCATTAGAAATCTATTGCTACGATACCTAGACATCTGCAGACGGTATTTCCTAGCAAGGAAGTGTCGCATTTACATTCATTTGAAGTGTAGACGAGGAATACATGACACGTCGCAAATCATATTATATCTTTCCATGAAACATAGAAATGAGATGCGATATCTCGTTTTAAGAAGCATTAGAAATCTATTGCTACGATACGTAGACATCTGCAGACGCTATTTCCTGGCAAGGAAGTGTCGCATTTACATTCACTTGAAGTGTAGACGAGGAATACATGACACTTCGCAAATCATATTATATCTTACCATGAAACATAGATATGAGATGCGATATCGCGTTTTAAGAAGCATTAGAAATCTATTGCTACGATACCTAGACATCTGCAGACGCTATTTCCTAGCAAGGAAGTGTCGCATTTACATTCATTTGAAGTGTAGACGAGGAATACATGACACGTCGCAAATCATATTATATCTTACCATGAAACATAGAAATGAGATGCGATATCGCGTTCTAAGAATCATAAGAACACTATTGCTACGATACGTAGACATCTGCAAACGCTATTTCCTTGCAAGGAAGTGTCGCATTTACACTCATTTGAATCGTATACGAGGAATGCATAACACTTCGCAATGTATATTATATCTTATCATGAAACATAGATATGAGATGCAATATCTCGTTTTAAGAAGCATTTGAACTCTATCGCTACGATACCTAGACATCTGCAGACGCTATTTCCTGGCAAGGAAGTGTCGCATTTACATTCATTTGAAGTGTAGACGAGGAATACATGACACGTCGCAAATCATATTATATCTTACCATGAAACATAGAAACGAAATGCGATATCGCGTTTTAAGAAGCATCAGAACTCTATTGCTACGATAGGTAGACATCTGCAAACGCTATTTCCTTGGAAGGAAGTGTCGCATTTACATTCATTTGAAGTGCAGACGAGGAATACATAACACTTCGCAAATCATGTTACATCTTACCATGAAACATAAAAATGAGTTGCGATATCGCGTTTTAAGAAGCATTAGAACTCTATCGCTACGATACCTAGACATCTGCAGACATTATTTCCTAGCAAGGAAGTGTCGCATTTACATTCATTTGAAGTGCAGACGAGGAATACATGACACTTCGCAAATCATATTATATCTTACCATGAAACATAGATATGAGATGCGATATCGCGTTTTAAGAAGCATTAGAAATCTATTGCTACGATACCTAGACATCTGCAGACGGTATTTCCTAGCAAGGAAGTGTCGCATTTACATTCATTTGAAGTGTAGACGAGGAATACATGACACGTCGCAAATCATATTATATCTTTCCATGAAACATAGAAATGAGATGCGATATCTCGTTTTAAGAAGCATTAGAAATCTATTGCTACGATACGTAGACATCTGCAGACGCTATTTCCTGGCAAGGAAGTGTCGCATTTACATTCACTTGAAGTGTAGACGAGGAATACATGACACTTCGCAAATCATATTATATCTTACCATGAAACATAGATATGAGATGCGATATCGCGTTTTAAGAAGCATTAGAAATCTATTGCTACGATACCTAGACATCTGCAGACGCTATTTCCTAGCAAGGAAGTGTCGCATTTACATTCATTTGAAGTGTAGACGAGGAATACATGACACGTCGCAAATCATATTATATCTTACCATGAAACATAGAAATGAGATGCGATATCGCGTTCTAAGAATCATAAGAACACTATTGCTACGATACGTAGACATCTGCAAACGCTATTTCCTTGCAAGGAAGTGTCGCATTTACACTCATTTGAATCGTATACGAGGAATGCATAACACTTCGCAATGTATATTATATCTTATCATGAAACATAGATATGAGATGCAATATCTCGTTTTAAGAAGCATTTGAACTCTATTGCTACGATACCTAGACATCTGCAGACGCTATTTCCTGGCAAGGAAATGTCGCATTTACATTCATTTGAAGTGTAGACGAGGAATACATGACACGTCGCAAAGCATATTATATCTTTCCATGAAACATAGAAATGAGATGCGATATCGCGTTTTAAGAATCATTAGAAATCTATTGCTACGATACGTAGACATCTGCAGACGGTATTTCCTTGGAAGGAAGTGTCGCATTTACATTCATTTGACTCGTATACGAGGAATGCATAACACTTCGCAATGAATAATATATCTTATCATGAAACATAGATATGAGATGCAATATCTCGGTTTAAGAAGCATTTGAACTCTATTGCTTCGATACGTAGACATCTGCAAACGCCATTTCCTTGCAAGGAAGTGTCGCATTTACATTCATTTGAAGTGTAGACGAGGAATACATAACACTTCGCAAATCATATTATATCTTACCATGAAACATAGAAATGAGATGCGATATCGCGTTCTAAGAATCATAAGAACACTATTGCTACGATACGTAGACATCTGCAAACGCTATTTCCTTGCAAGGAAGTGTCGCATTTACATTCATTTGAATCGTAGACGGGGAATGCATAACACTTCGCAATGAATATTATATCTTATCATGAAACATAGATATGAGATGCAATATCTCGTTTTAAGAAGCATTTGAACTCTATTGCTTCGATATGTAGACATCTGCAAACGCTATTTCCTTGTAAGGAAGTGTCGCATTTACATTCATTTGAAGTGTAGACGAGGAATACATGGCACTTCGCAAATCATATTATATCTTTCCATGAAACATAGAAATGAGATGCGATATCGCGTTTTAAGAATCATTAGAAATCTATTGCTACGATACGTAGACATCTGCAGACGGTATTTCCTTGGAAGGAAGTGTCGCATTTACATTCATTTGACTCGTATACGAGGAATGCATAACACTTCGCAATGATAATTATATCTTATGATGAAACATAGATATGAGATGCAATATCTCGTTTTAAGAAGCATTTGAACTCTATTGCTACGATACCTAGACATCTGGAGACGCTATTTCCTGGCAAGGAAGTGTCGCATTTACATTCACTTGAAGTGTAGACGAGGAATACATGACACTTCGCAAATCATATTATATCTTACCATGAAACATAGATATGAGATGCGATATCGCGTTTTAAGAAGCATTAGAAATCTATTGCTACGATACCCAGACATCTGCAGACGGTATTTCCTAGCAAGGAAGTGTCGCATTTACATTCATTTGAAGTGTAGACGAGGAATACATGACACGTCGCAAATCATATTATATCTTTCCATGAAACATAGAAATGAGATGCGATATCGCGTTTTAAGAAGCATTAGAAATCTATTGCTACGATACGTAGACATCTGCAGACGGTATTTCCTTGGAAGGAAGTGTCGCATTTACATTCATTTGAATCGTATACGAGGAATGCATAACACTTCGCAATGAAAATTATATCTTATCATGAGACATAGATATGAGATGCAATATCTCGTTTTAAGAAGCATTTGAACTCCATTGCTACGATACCAAGACATCTGGAGACGCTATTTCCTTGCAAGGAAGTGTCGCATTTACATTCATATGAAGTGTAGACGAGGAATACATAACACTTCGCAAATCATATTATATCTTACCATGAAACAAAGAAATAAGATGCGATATCGCGTTTTAAGAAGCATTAGAAATCTATTGCTACGATACGTAGACATCTGCAAACGCTATTTCCTTGCAAGGAAGTGTCGCATTTACATTCATTTGAAGTGTAGACGAGGAATACATAACACTTCGCAAATCATATTATATCTTACCATGAAACATAGAAATGAGATGCGATATCAAGTTTTAAGAATCATAAGAACTCTATTGCTACAATACGTAGACATCTGCAAACGCTATTTCCTTGCAAGGAAGTGTCGCATTCACATTCATTTGAAGTGTAGACGAGGAATACATAACACTTCGCAAATCATATTATATCCTACCATGAAACATAGAAATGAGATGCGATATCGCGTTTTAAGAAGCATTAGAACTCTATCGCTACGATACTTAGATATCTGCAGACACTATTTCCTAGCAAGGAAGTGTCGCATTTACATTCATTTGAAGTGCAGACGAGGAGTACATAACACTTCGCAAATCATATTATATCTTACCATGAAACATAGAAATGAGATGCGACATCGCGTTTTAAGAAGCATTAGAACTCTATCGCTACGATACCTAGACATCTCCAGGCACTATTTCCTAGCAAGGAAGTGTCGCATTTACATTCATTTGAAGTGTAGACGAGGAATACATAACACTTCGCAAATCATATTATATCCTACCATAAAACATAGAAGTGAGATGCGATATCGCGTTTTAAGAAATATAAGAACTCTATTGCTACGATACGTAGACATCTGCAAACGCTATTTCCCTGCAAGGAAGTGTCGCATTTACATTCATTTGAATCGTATACGAGGAATGCACAACACTTCGCAATGAATATTATATCTTATCATGAAACATAGATATGAGATGCAATATCTCGTTTTAAGAAGCATTTGAACTCCATTGCTACGATACCTAGACATCGGCAGACGCTGTTTCCTAGCAAGGAAGTGTCGCATTTACTTTCATTTGAAGTGTAGAGGAGGAATACATGACACTTCGCAAATCATATTATATCTTACCATGAAACATAGAAATGAGATGCGATATCGCGTTTTAAGTATCATAAGAACTCCATTGCTACGATACGTAGACATCTGGAGACGCTATTTCCTTGCAAGGAAGTGTCGCATTTACATTCATATGAAGTGTAGACGAGGAATACATAATACTTCGCAAATCATATTATATCTTACCATGAAACATAGAAATGAGATCCGATATCTCGTTTTAAGAAGCATTTGAACTCTATTGCTACGATACTTAGACATCTGCAGACGCTATTTCCTGGCAAGGAAGTGTCGCATTTACATTCACTTGAAGTGTAGACGTGGAATACATGACACGTCGCAAATCATATTATATCTTACCATGAAACATAGAAATGAGATGCGATATCGCGTTTTAAGAAGCATTAGAAATCTATTGCTACGATACCTAGACATCTGCGGACGCTATTTCCTTGCAAGGAAGTGTCACACTTACATTCATTTGAAGTGTAGAAGAGGAATACATGACACGTCGCAAATCATATTATATCTTACCATGAAAGATAGAAATGAGACGCGATATCGCGTTTTAAGAAGCATTAGAAAGCTAATGCTACGATACGTAGACATCTGCAAACGCAATTTCCTAGCGAGGAAGTATCGCATTCACATTCATTTGGAGTGTAGACGAGGAATACATAACACTTCGCAAATCATGTTATATCTTACCATGAAACAAAGAAATGAGATGCGATATCGCGTTTTAAGAATCATATGAACTCTATTGCTACGATACGTAGACATCTGCAATCGCTATTTCCTTGCAAGGAAGTGTCGCATTTACATTCATTTGAATCGTAGACGAGGAATGCATAACACTTCGCAATGAATATTATATCTTGTCATGAAACATAGATATGAGATGCGATATCGCGTTTTAAGAAGCATTAGAACTCTATCGCTACGATACGTAGACATCTGCAATCGCTATTTCCTTGCAAGGAAGTGTCGCATTTACTTTCATTTGAAGTGTATATCTCGTTTTAAGAAGCATTTCAACTCTATTGCTTCGGTACGTAGACATCTGCAAACGCTATTTCCTTGCAAGGAAGTGTCGCATTCACATACATTTGAAGTGTAGACGAGGAATACATAACACTTAGCAAATCATATTATATCTTATCATGAAACATAGATATGAGATGCAATATCCCGTTTTAAGAATCATATGAACTCTATTGCTACGATACGTAGACATCTGCAATCGCTATTTCCTTGCAAGGAAGTGTCGCACTTACATTCATTTGAATCGTAGACGAGGAATGCATAACACTTCGCAATGAATATTATATCTTATCATGAAACATAGATATCAGATGCAATATCTCGTTTTATGAAGCATTTGAACTCTATTGCTACGATACCTAGACATCTGGAGACGCTATTTCCTAGCTAGGAAGTGTCGCATTTACATTCATTTGAAATGTAGACGAGGAATACATGACACTTCGCAAATCATATCATATCTTACCATGAAACATAGAAATGAGATGCGATATCGCGTTTTAAGAAGCATTAGAAATCTATTGCTACGATACGTAGACATCTGCAAACGCTATTTCTGTGCTAGGAAGTGTCACACTTACATTCATTTGAAGTGTAGAAGAGGAATACATGACACGTCGCAAATCATATTATATCTTACCATGAAAGATAGAAATGAGACGCGTTATCGCGTTTTAAGAAGCATTAGAAAGCTAATGCTACGATACGTAGACATCTGCAAACGCAATTTCCTAGCGAGGAAGTATCGCATTCACATTCATTTGAGGTGTAGACGAGGAATACATAGCACTTCGCAAATCATGTTATATCTTACCATGAAGCATAGAAATGAGATGCGATATCGCGTTTTAAGAATCATATGAACTCTATTGCTACGATACGTAGACATCTGCAATCGCTATTTCCTTGCAAGGAAGTGTCGCATTTACATTCATTTGAATCGTAGACGAGGAATACATAACACTTCGCAAATCATATTATATCTTACCATGAAACATAGAAATGAGATGCGATATCGAGTTTTAAGAAGCATTAGAACTCTATTGCTACGATACGTAGACATCTGCAAACGCTATTTCCTTGCAAGGAAGTGTCGCATTTACACTCATTTGAATCGTATACGAGGAATGCATAACACTTCGCAATGAATATTATATCTTATCATGAAACATAGATATGGGATGCAATATCTCGTTTTAAGAAGCATTTGAACTCTATTGCTTCGATACGTAGACATCTGCAAACGCTATTTCCTTGCAAGGAAGTGTCGCATTTACATTCATTTGAAGTGTAGACGAGGAATACATAACACTTCGCAAATCATATTATATCTTACCATGAAACATGGAAATGAGATGCGATATCGCGTTTTAAGAAGCATTAGAACTCTACAGCTACGATAGGTAGACATCTGCAAACGCTGTTTCCTTGCAAGGAAGAGTCACATTTACATTCATTTGAAGTGTAGAAGAGGAATACATGACACTTCGCAAATGATATTATATTTTACCATGAAAGATAGAAATGAGACGCGATATCGCGTTTTAAGAAGCATTAGAACTCTATCGCTACGATACCTAGACATCTGCAGACGCTATTTCCTGGCAAGGAAGTGTCGCATTTACATTCATTTGAATCGTAGACGAGGAATGCATAACACTTTGCAATGAATATTATATCTTATCATGAAACATAGATATGGGATGCAATATCTCGTTTTAAGAAGCATTTGAACTCTATTGCTTCGATACGTAGACATCTGCAAACGCTATTTCCTTGCAAGGAAGTGTCGCATTTACATTCATTTGAAGTGTAGACGAGGAATACATAACACTTCGCAAATCATATTATATCTTACCATGAAACATAGAAATGAGATTCGATATAGCTTTTAAAGAAGCATTAGAACTCTATTGCTTCGATACGTAGACATCTGCAAACGCTATTTCCTTGCAAGGAAGTGTCGCATTTACATTCATATGAAGTGTAGACGAGGAATACATAACACTTCGCAAATCATATTATATCTTACCATGAAACATAGAAATGAGATGCGATATCAAGTTTTAAGAATCATAAGAACTCTATTGCTACGATACGTAGACATCTGCAAACGCTATTTCCTTGCAAGGAAGTGTCGCATTTACATTCATTTGAATCCTAGACGAGGAATGCATAACACTTCGCAATGAATATTATATCATATCATGAAACATAGATATGAGATGCAATATCCCGTTCTAAGAATCATATGTACTCTATTGCTACGATACGTAGACATCTGCAATCGCTATTTCCTTGCAAGGAAGTGTCGCATTTACATTCATTTGAAGTGTAGACGAGGAATACATAACACTTCGCAAATCATATTATATCTTACCATGAAACATGGAAATGAGATGCGATATCGCGTTTTAAGAAGCACTAGAACTCTACTGCTACGATAGGTAGACATCTGCAAACGCTGTTTCCTTGCAAGGAAGAGTCACATTTACATTCATTTGAAGTGTAGAAGAGGAATACATGACACTTCGCAAATCATATTATATCTTACCATGAAAGATAGAAATGAGACGCGATATCGCGTTTTAAGAAGCATTAGAAAGCTAATGCTACGATACGTAGACATCTGCAATCGCTATTTCCTTGCAAGGAAGTGTCGCATTTACTTTCATTTTAATCGCAGACGAGGAATGCATAACACTTCGCAATGAATATTATATCTTATCATGAAACATAGAAATGAGATGCAATATCTCGTTTTAAGAAGCATTTGAACTCTATTGCTACGATACCTAGACATCTGCAAACACTATTTCCTTGCAAGGAACAGTCGCATTTACATTCATTTCAGTCGTAGACGAGGAATGCATAACACTTCGCAATGAATATTATATCATATCATGATACATAGATATGAGATGCAATATCCCGTTCTAAGAATCATATGAACTCTATTGCTACGATATGTAGACATCTGCAATCGCTATTTCCTTGCAAGGAAGTGTCGCATTTACATTCATTTGAAGTGTAGACGAGGAATACATAACACTTCGCAAATCATATTATATCTTACCATGAAACATGGAAATGAGATGCGATATCGCGTTTTAAGAAGCATTAGAACTCTAATGCTACGATAGGTAGACATCTGCAAACGCTGTTTCCTTGCAAGGAAGAGTCACATTTACATTCATTTGAAGTGTAGAAGAGGAATACATGACACTTCGCAAATCATATTATATCTTACCATGAAAGATAGAAATGAGACGCGATATCGCGTTTTAAGAAGCATTAGAAAGCTAATGCTACGATACGTAGACATCTGCAATCGCTATTTCCTTGCAAGGAAGTGTCGCATTTACCTTCATTTGAATCGCAGACGAGGAATGCATAACACTTCGCAATGAATATTATATCTTATCATGAAACATAGAAATGAGATGCAATATCTCGTTTTAAGAAGCATTTGAACTCTATTGCTACGATACCTAGACATCTGCAAACACTATTTCCTTGCAAGGAAGTGTCGCATTTACATTCATTTGAATCGTAGACGAGGAATACATGACACTTCGCAAATCATAATATATCTTTCCATGAAACATAGAAATGAGATGCGATATCGCGTTTTATGAAGCATTAGAACTCTATCGCTACGATACCTAGACATCTCCAGACACTATTTCCTAGCAAGGAAGTGTCGCATTTACATTCATTTGAAGTGTAGGCGAGGAATACATAACACTTCGCAAATCATATTATATCTTACCATGAAATATAGAAATGAGATGCGATATCAAGTTTTAAGAATCATAAGAACTCTATTGCTACGATACGTAGACATCTGCAAACGCTATTTCCTTGCAAGGAAGTGTCGCATTTACACTCATTTGAATCGTATACGAGGAATGCATAACACTTCGCAATGAATATTATATCTTATCATGAAACAAAGATATGAGATGCAATATCTCGTTTTAAGAAGCATTTGAACTCTATTGCTACGATACCTAGACATCTGCAGACGCTGTTTCATAGCAAGGAAGTGTCGCATTTACATTCATTTGAAGTGTAGACGAGGAATACATGACACTTCGCAAATCATATTATATCTTACCATGAAACATAGAAATGAAATGCGATATCGCGTTTTAAGAAGCATTAGAACTCTATTGCTACGATGGGTAGACATCTGCAAACGCTATTTCCTTGCAAAGAAGTGTCGCATTTACATTCATATGAAGTGTAGACGAGGAATACATAACACTCCGCAAATCATATTATATCTTACCATGAAACATAGAAATGAGATGCGATATCGCGTCTTAAGAAGCATTAGAACTCTATCGCTACGATACCTAGACATCTGCAGACGCTATTTCCTGGCAAGGAAGTGTCGCATTTATTTTCATTTGAATCGTAGACGAGGAATACATAACACTTCGCAAATCATATTATATCTTACCATGAAACATAGAAATGAGATGCGATATCGCGTTTTGGGGAGCATTAGAGCTCTATTGCTACGATACCTAGACATCTGCAAACGCTATTTCCTTGCAAGGACGTGTCACATTTACGTTCATTTGAATCATAGACGAGAATGCATAACACTTCGCAATGAATATTAAATCTTATCATGAAACATAAATATGAGATGCAATATCTCGTTTTAAGAATCATTTGAACTCTATTGCTTCGATTCGTTGACATCTGCAAACGCTATTTCCATGGAAGGAAGTATTGCATTTACATTCTTCTGAAGAGAATACGAGGTATACATAACACTTTACAATGAATATTATATCCTATCATGCAACATAGAAATGAGATGCGATATCGCGTTTTAAGAAGCGTTAGAACTCTATCGCTACGATTCCTAGACACCTGCAGACACTATTTCCTAGCAAGGAAGTGTCGTATTTACATTCATTTGAAGTGTAGACGAGGAATACATAACACTTCGCAAATCATATTATATCTTACCATGAAACATTGAAATGAGATGCGATATCGCGTTTTAGGAAGCATTAGAACTCTATTGCTACGATACCTAGACATCTGCAAACGCTATTTCCTTGCAAGGAAGTGTCGCAATTACATTCATTTGAATCGTAGACGAGGAATGCATAACACTTCGCAATGTATATTGTATCTTATCATGAAACATAGATATGAGATGCAATAACTCGTTTTAAGAAGCATTTGAACTCTATTGCTACGATACCTAGACATCTGCAGACGCTATTTCCTAGCAAGGAAGTGTCGCATTTACATTCATTTGAAGTGTAGACGAGGAATACATGACACTTCGCAAATCATATTATATCTTACCATGAAACATAGAAATGAGACGCAATATCTCGTTTTAAGAAGCATTTGAACTCTACTGCTACGATACCTAGACATCTGCAGACGCTATTTCCTAGCATGGAAGTGTCGCATTTACATTCATTTGAAGTGTAGACGAGGAATATATGACACTTCGCAATGAATATTACATCTTATCATGAAACATAGAAGTGAGATGCGATATCACGTTCTAAGAAGCATTAGAACCCCATCCCTACGATACGTAGACATCTGCAAACGCTATTTCCTAGCAAGGATGTGTCGCATTTACATTCATTTGAAGTGTATACGAGGACTACATAACAATTCGCAAATCATATTATATCTTACCATGAAACATAGAAATGAGATGCGATATCGCGTTTTAAGATGAATTAGAACACTATTGCTACGATACCTAGACATCTGCAAACGCTATTTCCTTGCAAGGAAGTGTCGCATTTACGTACTTTTGTAGTGAATGCGAGGTTTACATAACACTTCGCAATTAATATTATACCTTATCATGAAACATAGAAATGAGATGCGATATCGCGTTTTGAGAAGCATTAGAACTCTATCCCTACAATACGTAGACATCTGCAAACGCTAATTCCTTGCAAGGAAGTGTCGCATTTACATTCTTCTGAAGAGAATACGAGTTATACATAACACTTTACAATGAATATTATATCCTATCATGCGACATAGAAATGAGATGCGATTACGCGTTTTAAGAATCACAAGAACTCCATTGCTACGATACGTAGACATCTGCAAACGCTATTTCCAAGCAAGGAAGTGTCGCATTTACATTCATTTGAAGTGTAGACGAGGAATACATAGCACTTCGCAATGAATATTACATCTTATCATGAAACATAGAAGTGAGATGCGATATCACGTTCTAAGAAGCATTAGAACCCCATCCCTACGATACGTAGACATCTGCAAACGCTATTTCCTAGCAAGGATGTGTCGCATTTACATTCATTTGAAGTGTAGACGAGGACTACATAACAATTCGCAAATCATATTCTATCTTACCATGAAACATAGAAATGAGATGCGATATCGCGTTTAAAGAAGCATTTGAACTCTATTGCTTCGATACGTGGACATTTGCAAACGCTACTTCCTAGCAAGGAAGTGTCGCATTTACATCCATTTGAATCGTAGATGAGGAATGCGAAACACTTCGCAATGAATATTATATCTTACCATGAAACATAGATATGAGGTGCAATATATCGTTTTAAGAAGCATTTGAACTCTATTGCTTCGATACGTAGACATCTGCAAACGCTATTTCCTTGCAAGGAAGTGTCGCATTTACATTCATTTGAAGTGTAGACGAGGACTACATAACACTTCGCGAATCATATTCTATCTTACCATGAAACATAGAAATGAGATGCGATATCGCGCTTTAAGAAGCATTAGAACTCTATTGCTACGATACGTAGACATCTCCAAACGCTATTTCCTTGCAAGGAAGTGTCGCATTTACATTCATTTGAAGTGTAGACGAGGACTACATAACACTTCGCGAATCATATTATATCTTACCATCAAACATAGAAATGAGATGCGATATCGCGTTTTAAGAATCATAAGAACTCTATTGCTACGATACGTATATAGACATCTGCAAACGCTATTTCCTTGCAAGGAAGTGTCGCATTTACATTCATTTGAAGTGTAGACGAGGAATGCATAACACTTCTCCAATCATATTATATCTTACCATGAAACATAGAAATGAGAAGCGATATCGCGTTTTAAGAAGCATTGGAAATCTATTGCTACGATACGTAGACATCTGCAAACGCTATATCCTAGCGAGGAAGTGTCGCATTCACATTCATTTGAAGTGTAGACGAGGAATACATAACACTTCGCAAATCATATTCTATCTTACCATGAAACATAGAAATGAGATGCGATATCGCGCTTTAAGAAGCATTAGAACTCTATTGCTACGATACCTAGTCATCTGCAGACGCTATTTCCTAGCAGGGAAGTGTGGCATTTACATTCATTTGAAGTGTAGACGGGGAATACATGACACTTCGCAAATCATATTATATCTTACCATGAAACATAGAAATGTGATGCGATATCGCGTTTTAAGAATCATAAGAACTCTATTGCTACGATACGTAGACATCTCCAAACGCTATTTCCTTGCAAGGAAGTGTCGCATTTACATTCATTTGAAGTGTAGACGAGGACTACAATACACATCGCAAATCATATTATATCTTACCATGAAACATAGAAATGAGATGCGATTTCGCGTCTTAATGAGAATTTGAACTCTATTGCTTCGATACGTAGATATCTGCAAACGCTATTTCCTTGCAAGGAAGTGTCGCATTTACATTCATTTGAAGTGTAGAAGAGGAATACATAACACTTCGCAAATCATAATATATCTTACCATGAAACATAGAAATGAGATGCGATATCGCGTTTTAAGAAGCATTAGAACTCTATCGCTACGATAGGTAGACATCTGCAAACGCTATTTCCTAGCAAGGAAGTGTCGCATTTGCATTCATTTGAAGTGTAGACGAGGACTACATAACACTCCGCGAATCATATTCTATCTTACCATGAAACATAGAAATGAGATGCGATATCGCGCTTTAAGAAGCATTAGAACTCTATTGCTACGATACCTAGTCATCTGCAGACGCTATTTCCTAGCAGGGAAGTGTGGCATTTACATTCATTTGAAGTGTAGACGGGGAATACATGACACTTCGCAAATCATATTATATCTTACCATGAAACATAGATATGTGATGCGATATCGCGTTTTAAGAATCATAAGAACTCTATTGCTGCGATACGTAGACATCTGCAAACGCTATATCCTAGCGAGGAAGTGTCGCATTCACATTCATTTGAAGTGTAGACGAGGAATACATACACACTTCGCAAATCATATTATATATTACCATGAAACACAGAAATGAGATGCGATATCGCGCTTTAAGAAGCAATAGAACTCTATTGCTACGATACCTAGTCATCTGCAGACGCTATTTCCTAGCAGGGAAGTGTGGCATTTACATTCATTTGATGTGTAGACGGGGAATACATGACACTTCGCTAAATCATATTATATCTTACCATGAAACATAGAAATGTGATGCGATATCGCGTTTTAAGTATCATAAGAACTCTATTGCTACGATAAGTAGACATCTGCAAACGCTATTTCCTTGCAAGGAAGTGTCGCATTTACATTCATTTGATGTGTAGAAGAGGAATACATAACACATCGCAAATCATATTATACCTTATCATGAAACATAGAAATGAGGAGCGATATGTCGTTTTAAGAAGCATTAGAACTCTATCCCTACGATACGTAGACATCTGCAAACGCTATTTCCTAGCAAGGAAGTGTCGCATTTACATTCATTTGAAGTGTAGACGAAGAATACATGACACTTCGCAAATCATATTATATCTTACCATGAAACATAGGAATGAGATGCGATATCGCGTTTTAAGAGGCATTAGAACTTTATTGCTACGATACCTAGTCATCTGCACACGCTACTTCCTAGCAGGGAAGTGTGGCATTTACATTCATTTGAAGTGTAGACGAGGACTACATAACACTTCGCAAATCATATTATATCTTACCATGAAACATAGAAATGAGATGCGATATCGCTTTTTAAGAATCATAAGAACTCTATTGCTACGATACGTAGACATCTGCAAACGCTATTTCCTTCCAAGGAGTGTCGCATTTACATTTATTTGAAGTGTAGACGAGTAATACATAACACTTCCCCAATCATATTATATCTTACCATGAAACATAGAAATGAGATGCGATATCGCGTTTTAAGAATCATAAGAACTCTATTGCTACGATCCCTAGTCATCTGCAGACGCTATTTCCTAGCAGGGAAGTGTGGCATTTACATTCATTTGATGTGTAGACGGGGAATACATGACACTTCGCAGATCTTATTATATCTTACCATGAAACATAGAAATGTGATGCGATTTCGCGTTTTAAGAAGCATTGGAAATCTATTGCTACGATACGTAGACATCTGCAAACGCTATATCCTAGCGAGGATGTGTCGCATTCACATTCATTTGAAGTGTGGACGAGGAATACATAACACTTCGCAAGTCATATTATATCTTACCATGAAACACAGAAATGAGATGCGATATCGCGTTTTAAGAATCATAAGAACTCTATTGCTACGATACGTAGACATCTCCAAACGCTATTTCCTTGCAAGGAAGTGTCGCATTTACATTCATTTGAAGTGTAGACGAGGAATACATAACACTTCGCAAATCATATTATACCTTACCATGAAACATAGAAATGAGATGCGATATCGCGTTTTATGAATCATAAGAACTCTATTGCTACGATACGTAGACATATGCAAACGCTATTTCCTTGCAAGGAAGAGTCGCATTTACATTCATTTGAAGTGTAGACGAAGAATACATGACACGTCGCAAATCATATTATATCTTACCATGAAACATAGAAATGAGATGCGATATCGCGTTTTAAGAAGCATTAGAACTCTATTGCTACGATAGGTAGACATCTGCAAACGCTATTTCCAAGCAAGGAAGTGTCGCATTTACATTCATTTGAAGTGTAGACGAGGACTACATAACACTTCGCGAATCATATTATATCTTACCATGAAACATAGGAATGAGATGCGATATCGCGTTTTAAGAAGTATTAGAACACTATTGCTAAGATAGGTAGACATTTGCAAACGCTATTTCCTTGCAAGGAAGTGTCGCATTTACATTCATTTGAAGTGTAGACGAGGAATACATAACACTTCGCAAATCATATTATATCTTACCATGAAACATAGAAATGAGATGCGATATCGCGTTTTAAGAAGCATTGGAAATCTATTGCTACGATACGTAGACATCTGCAAACCCTATATCCTAGCGAGGAAGTGTCGCATTCACATTCATTTGAAGTGTAGACGAGGAATACATAACACTTCGCAAATCATATTTTATATTACCATGAAACACAGAAATGAGATGCGATATCGCGTTTTAAGAATCATAAGAACTCTATTGCTACGATCCCTAGTCATCTGCAGACGCTATTTCCTAGCAGGGAAGTGTGGCATTTACATTCATTTGATGTGTAGACGGGGAATACATGACACTTCGCAGATCTTATTATATCTTACCATGAAACATAGAAATGTGATGCGATTTCGCGTTTTAAGAAGCATTGGAAATCTATTGCTACGATACGTAGACATCTGCAAACGCTATATCCTAGCGAGGATGTGTCGCATTCACATTCATTTGAAGTGTGGACGAGGAATACATAACACTTCGCAAGTCATATTATATCTTACCATGAAACACAGAAATGAGATGCGATATCGCGTTTTAAGAATCATAAGAACTCTATTGCTACGATACGTAGACATCTCCAAACGCTAATTCCTTGCAAGGAAGTGTCGCATTTACATTCATTTGAAGTGTAGACGAGGAATACATAACACTTCGCAAATCATATTATACCTTACCATGAAACATAGAAATGAGATGCGATATCGCGTTTTATGAATCATAAGAACTCTATTGCTACGATACGTAGACATATGCAAACGCTATTTCCTTGCAAGGAAGAGTCGCATTTACATTCATTTGAAGTGTAGACGAAGAATACATGACACGTCGCAAATCATATTATATCTTACCATGAAACATAGAAATGAGATGCGATATCGCGTTTTAAGAAGCATTAGAACTCTATTGCTACGATAGGTAGACATCTGCAAACGCTATTTCCAAGCAAGGAAGTGTCGCATTTACATTCATTTGAAGTGTAGACGAGGACTACATAACACTTCGCGAATCATATTCTACCTTACCATGAAACATAGAAATGAGATGCGATATCGCGCTTTAAGAAGCATTAGAACTCTATTGCTACGATACCCAGTCATCTGCAGACGCTATTTCCTAGCAGGGAAGTGTGGCATTTACATTCATTTGAAGTGTAGACGGGGAATACATGACACTTCGCAAATCATATTATATCTTACCATGAAACATAGAAATGTGATGCGATATCGCGTTTTAAGAATCATAAGAACTCTATTGCTGCGATACGTAGACATCTGCAAACGCTATATCCTAGCGAGGAAGTGTCGCATTCACATTCATTTGAAGTGTAGACGAGGAATACATAACACTTCGCAAATCATATTATATATTACCATGGAACACAGAAATGAGATGCGATATCGCGTTTTAAGAATCATAAGAACTCTATTGCTACGATACGTAAACATCTCCAAACGCTATTTCCTTGCAAGGAAGTGTCGCATTTACATTCATTTGAAGTGTAGACGAGGACTACATAACACTTCGCGAATCATATTATATCTTACCATCAAACATAGAAATGAGATGCGATATCGCGTTTTAAGTATCATAAGAACTCTATTGCTACGATACGTAGACATCTGCAAACGCTATTTCCTTGCAAGGAAGTGTCGCATTTACATTCAGTTGAAGTGTAGACGAGTAATACATAACACTTCCCCAATCATATTATATCTTACCATGAAACATAGAAATGAGATGCGATACCGCGTTCTAAGAAGCATTGGAACTCTATTGCTGCGATACGTAGACATCTGCAAACGCTATTTCCTTGCAAGGAAGAGTCGCATTAACATTCATTTGATGTGTAGACGAAGAATACATGACACTTCGCAAATCATATTTTATCTTACCATGAAACACAGAAATGAGATGCGATATCGCGCTTTAAGAAGCAATAGAACTCTATTGCTACGATACCTAGTCATCTGCAGACGCTATTTCCTAGCAGGGAAGTGTGGCATTTACATTCATTTGATGTGTAGACGGGGAATACATGACACTTCGCAAATCATATTATATCTTACCATGAAACATAGAAATGTGATGCGATATCGCGTTTTAAGAATCATAAGAACTCTATTGCTACGATAGGTAGACATCTGCAAACGCTATTTCCTAGCAAGGAAGTGTCGCATTTACATTCATTTGAAGTGTAGACGAGGACTACATAACACTTCGCGAATCATATTATACCTTACCATGAAACATAGAAATGAGATGCGATATCGCGTCTTAAGGATCATTAGAACACTATTGCTACGATAGGTTGACATATGCAAACGCTATTTCCTTGCAAGGAAGTGTCGCATTTACATTCATTTGAAGTGTAGACGAGGAATACATAACACTTCGCAAATCATATTATATTTTAACATGAAACATAGAAATGAGATGCGATATCGCGTCTTAAGAAGCATTTGAACTCTATTGCTTCGATACGTGGACATCTGCAAACGCTATTTCCTTGCAAGGAAGTGTCGCATTTACATTCATTTGAAGTGTAGACGAGGAATACGTAACACTTCGCAAATCATATTATATCTTATCATGAAACATAGAAATGAGATACGATATCGCGTTTTAAGAAGCATTGGAACTCTATTGCTACGATACGTAGACATCTGCAAACGCCATTTCCTTGCAAGGAAGAGTCGCATTTACATTCATTTGAAGTGTAGAAGAGGAATACATAACACTTCGCAAATCATATTATATCTTACCATGAAACACAGGAATGAGATGCGATATCGCGTTTTAAGAAGCATTAGAACTCTATTGCTACGATACCCAGTCATCTGCAGACGCTATTTCCTAGCAGGGAAGTGTGGCATTTACATTCATTTGAAGTGTAGACGAGGAATGCATAACACTTCGCAATGAATATTATATCTTATCATGAAACATAAAAATGAGATGCGATATCTCGTTTTGAGAAGCATTAGAACTCTATCCCTACGATACGTGGACATCTGCAAACGCTATTTCCTTGCAAGGAAGTGTCGCATTTACATTCATTTGAGGTGTAGAAGAGGAATACATAACACTTCGCAAACCATATTATATCTTACCATGAAACATGGAAATGAGATGCGATATCGCGTTTTAAGAATCATAAGAACTCTATTGCTACGATACGTAGACATCTGCAAACGCTATTTCCTTGCAAGGAAGTGTCGCATTTACATTCATTTGAAGTGTAGACGAGGAATACATAACACTTCGCAAATCATATTATATCTTACCATGAAACACAGAAATGAGATTTGATGTCGCGTTTTAAGAATCATAAGAACTCTATTGCTACGATATGTAGACATCTCCAAACGCTATTTCCTTGCAAGGAAGTGTCGCATTTACATTCATTTGAAGTGTAGACAAGGAATACATAACACTTCGCAAATCATATTATACCTTACCATGAAACATAGAAATGAGATGCGATATCGCGTTTTAAGAATCATAAGAACTCTATTGCCACGATACGTAGACATCTGCAAACGCTATTTCCTTGCAAGGAAGTGTCGCATTTACATTCATTTGAAGTGTAGAAGAGGAATACATAACACTTCGCAAATCAAATTATACCTTACCATGAAGCATAGAAATGAGATGCGATATCGCGTTTTAAGAAGCATTAGAGCTCTATTGCTACGATACGTTGACATCTGCAAACGCTATTTCCTTGCAAGGAAGAGTCGCATTTACATTCATTTGAAGTATAGACGAGGAATACACATCACTTCGCATATCATATTATATCTTACCATGAAACATAGAAATGAGATGCGATATCGCGTTTTAAGAAGCATCAGAAATTCAATGCTACGATACGTAGACATCTGCAAACGCCATTTCCTTGCAAGGAAGTGTCGCATTTATATTCATTTGAATCGTAGACGAGGAATGCATAACAATTCGCAATGATTATTATATCTTATCATGAAACATAGATATGAGATGCAATATCTCGTTTTAAGAAGCATTTGAACTCTACTGCTTCGTATACGTAGACATCTGCAAACGCTATTTCCTAGCAAGGAAGTGTCGCATTTACATTCATTTGAAGTGTAGGCGAGGAATACATAACACTTCGCAATGAATATTACATCTTATCATGAAACATAGAAATGAGATGCGATATCGCGTTTTAAGAAGCATTTGAACACTATTGCTTCGATACGTAGACATCTGCAAACGCTATTTCCTAGCAAGGAAGTGTCGCATTTACATGCATTTGAATCGTAGACGAGGAATGCATAACACTTCGCAATGCATATTATATCTTATCATGAAACATAGAAATGAGGTGCGATATGTCGTTTTAAGAAGCATTAGAACTCTATCCCTACGCTACGTAGACATCTGCAAACGCTATTTCCTAGCAAGGAAGTGTCGCATTTACATTCATCTGAAGTGTAGACGAGGACTACATAACACTTCGCAAATCATATTATATCTTACCATGAAGCATGGAAATGAGATGCGATATCGCGTTTTAAGAAGCATTAGAACTCTATTGCTACGATACGTAGACATCTGCAAACGCTATTTCCTTGCAAGGAAGTGTCGCATTTACATTCATTTGAAGTGTGGACGAAGAATACATTACACTTCGCAAATCATATTATATCTTACCATGAAACATAGAAATGAGATGCGATATCGCGTTTTAAGAAGCATGAGAACACTATTGCTACGATAGGTAGACATTTGCAAACGCTACTTCCTTGCAAGGAAGTGTCGCACTTACATTCATTTGAAGTGTAGACGAGGAATGCATAACACTTCGCAATGAATATTACATCTTATCATGAAACATAGAAATGAGATGCGATATCTTGTTTTAAGAAGCATTTGAACACTATTGCTTCGATACGTAGACATCTGCAAACGCTATTTCCTAGCAAGGAAGTGTCGCATTTTCATTCATTTGAATCGTAGACGAGGAATGCATAACACTTCGCAATGAATATTATATCTTATCATGGAACATAGAAATGAGATGCGATATCGCGATCTAAGAATCATAGGAACTCTATTGCTACGATACGTAGACATCTGCAAACGCTATTTCCTTGCAAGGAAGTGTCGCATTTACATTCAATTGAATCGTAGACGAGGAATGCATAACACTTCGCAATGAATACTATATCTTATCATGAAACAAAGATACGAGATGCAATATCTCGTTTTAAGAAGCATTAGAACTCTATTACTACGATACCTAGACATCTGCAGACGCTATTTCCTAGCGAGGAAGTGTCGCATTCACATTCATTTGAAGTATAGACGAGGAATACATAACACTTCGCAAATCATATTATATCTTACCATGAAACATAGAAATGAGATGCGATATCGCCGTTTTAAGAAGCATTAGAAATCTATTGCTACGATACGTAGACATCTGCAAACGCTATTTCCTAGCGAGGAAGTATCGCATTCACATTCATTTGAAGTGTAGACGAGGAATACATGACACTTCGCAAATCATGTTATATCTTACCATGAAACATAGAAATGAGATGCGATATCGCGTTTTAAGATGCATTAGAACTCTATTGCTACGATACGTAGACATCTGCAAACGCTATTTCCTAGCGAGCGAGTGTCGCATTTACATTCATTTGAAGTGTAGACGAGGAATACATGACACTTCGCAAATCATATTATATCTTACCATGAAACATAGAAATGAGATGCGATATCGCGTTCTAAGAAGCATCAGAAATCCATTGCTACGATACGTAGACATCTGCAAACGCTATTTCCTTGCAAGGAAGTGTCGCATTTACATTCATTTGATGTGTGGACGAGGAATGCATAACACTTCGCAATGAATATTATATCTTATCATGAAACATAGATATGAGATGCAATATCTCGTTTTAAGAAGCATTTGAACTCTATTGCTTCGATACGTAGGCATCTGCAAACGCTATTTCCTTGCAAGGATGTGTCGCATTTACTTTCATTTGAATCGTAGACGAGGAATGCATAACACGTCGCAATGAATATTATATCTTATCATGAAACATAGATATGAGATGCAATATCTCGTTTTAAGAAGCATTGGAACTCTATTACTACGATACCTAGACATCTGCAGACGCTATTTCCTAGCGAGGAAGTGTCGCATTCACATTCATTTGAAGTATAGATGAGGAATACATAACACTTCGCAAATCATATTATACCTTACCATGAAACATAGAAATGAGATGCGATATCGCGTTTTAAGAATCATAAGAACTCTATTGCTACGATACGTAGACATCTGCAAACGCTATTTCCTTGCAAGGAAGTGTCGCATTTACATTCATTTGAATCGTAGACGAGAAATGCATAACACTTCGCAATGAATATTATATCTTATCATGAAACATAGGTATGAGATGCAATAACTCTTTTTAAGAAGCATTTGAACTCTATTGCTTCGATACGTAGACATCTGCAAAACGCTATTTCCTTGCAAGGAAGTGTCGCATTTACATTCATTTGAAGTGTAGACGAGGAATACATAACACTTCGCAAATCATATTATAACTTACCATGAAACATAGAAGTGAGATGCGATATCGCGTTTTAAGAAGCATTAGAATACTATTGCTACGATAGGCAGATATTTGCAAACGCTATTTCCTTGCAAGGAAGTGTCGTATTTACATTCATTTGAAGTGTAGACGAGGAATACATAACACTTCGCAAATCATATTATATCTTACCATGAAACATAGAAATGAGGTGCGATATCGCGTTTTAAGAAGCATTAGAAATCTATTGCTACGATACGTAGACATCTGCTAACGCCATTTCCTTGCAAGGAAGTGTCGCATTTACATTCATTTGAAGTGTAGACGAGGAATACATGACACTATCGCACATCACATTATATCTTACCATGAAACATAGAAATGGGATGCGATATCGCGTTCTAAGAAGCATCAGAAATCCATTGCTACGATACGTAGACATCTGCAAACGCTATTTCCTTGCAAGGAAGTGTCGCATTTACATTCATTTGATGTGTGGACGAGGAATGCATAACACTTCGCAATGAATATTATATCTTATCATGAAACATAGATATGAGATGCAATATCTCGTTTTAAGATGCATTTGAACTCTATTGCTTCGATACGTAGACATCTGCAAACGCTATTTCCTTGCAAGGAAGTGTCGCATTTACTTTCATTTGAATCGTAGACGAGGAATGCATAACACGTCGCAATGAATATTATATCTTATCATGAAACATAGATATGAGATGCAATATCTCGTTTTAAGAAGCATTAGAACTCTATTACTACGATACCTAGACATCTGCAGACGCTATTTCCTAGCGAGGAAGTGTCGCATTCACATTCATTTGAAGTATAGACGAGGAATACATAACACTTCGCAAATCATATTATACCTTACCATGAAACATAGAAATGAGATGCGATATCGCGTTTTAAGAATCATAAGAACTCTATTGCTACGATACGTAGACATCTGCAAACGCTATTTCCTTGCAAGGAAGTGTCGCATTTACATTCATTTGATGTGTGGACGAGGAATGCATAACACTTCGCAATGAATATTATATCTTATCATGAAACATAGATATGAGATGCAATATCTCGTTTTAAGAAGCATTTGAACTCTATTGCTTCGATACGTAGACATCTGCAAACGCTATTTCCTTGCAAGGAAGTGTCGCATTTACTTTCATTTGAATCGTAGACGAGGAATGCATAACACGTCGCAATGAATATTATATCTTATCATGAAACATGGATATGAGATGCAATATCTCGTTTTAAGAAGCATTAGAAGTCTATTACTACGATACCTAGACATCTGCAGACGCTATTTCCTAGCGAGGAAGTGTCGCATTCACATTCATTTGAAGTATAGAGGAGGAATACATAACACTTCGCAAATCATATTATACCTTACCATGAAACATAGAAATGAGATGCGATATCGCGTTTTAAGAATCATAAGAACTCTATTGCTACGATACGTAGACATCTGCAAACGCTATTTCCTTGCAAGGAAGTGTCGCATTTACATTCATTTGAATCGTAGACGTGAAATGCATAACACTTCGCAATGTATATTATATCTTATCATGAAACATAGGTATGAGATGCAATAACTCTTTTTAAGAAGCATTTGAACTCTATTGCTTCGATACGTAGACATCTGCAAACGCTATTTCCTTGCAAGGAAGTGTCGCATTTACATTCATTTGAAGTGTAGACGAGGAATACATAACACTTCGCAAATCATATTATAACTTACCATGAAACATAGAAGTGAGATGCGATATCGCGTTTAAGAAGCATTAGAATACTATTGCTACGATAGCAGATATTTGCAAACGCTATTTCCTTGCAAGGAAGTGTCGTATTTACATTCATTTGAAGTGTAGACGAGGAATACATAACACTTCGCAAATCATATTATATCTTACCATGAAACATAGAAATGAGATGCGATATCGCGTTTTAAGAAGCATTAGAAATCTATTGCTACGATACGTAGACACCTGCAAACGCCATTTCCTTGCAAGGAAGTGTCGCATTTACTTTCATTTGAATCGTAGACGAGGAATGCATAACACTTCGCAATGTATATTATATCTTATCATGAAACATAGATATGATATGCAGTATCTCGTTTTAAGAAGCATTTGAACTCTATTGCTTCGATACGTAGACATCTGCAAACGCTATTTCCCTGCAAGGAAGTGTCGCATTTACATTCATTTGAGGTGTAGACGAGGAATACATAACACTTCGCAAATCATATTATACCTTACCATGAAACATAGAAATGAGATGCGATATCGCCGTTTTAAGAAGCATTAGAAATCTATTGCTACGATACGTAGACATCTGCAAACGCTATTTCCTAGCGAGGAAGTATCGCATTCACATTCATCTGAAGTGTAGACGAGGAATACATGACACTTCGCAAATCATGTTATATCTTACCATGAAACATAGAAATGAGATGCGATATCGCGTTTTAAGAAGCATTAGAACTCTATTGCTACGATACGTAGACATCTGCAAACGCTATTTCCTAGCGAGCGAGTGTCGCATTTACATTCATTTGAAGTGTAGACGAAGAATACATAACACTTCGCAAATCATATTATATCTTACCATGAAACATAGAAATGAGATGCGATATCGCGTTTAAAAAGCATTAGAACTCTATTGCTACGATACGTAGACATCTGCAAACGCTATTTCCTTGCAAGGAAGTGTCGCATTTAAATTCATTTGAAGTGTAGACGGGAATACGTGATACTTCGCAAATCATATTATATCTTACCATGAAACATAGAAATGAGATGCGATATCGCGTTTTAAGAAGCATTAGAGCACTATTGCTTCGATACGTAGACATCTGCAAACGCTATTTCCTTGCAAGGAAGTGTCGCATTTACTTTCATTTGAATCGTAGACGAGGAATGCATA
>NW_027490829.1:0-43526 GCF_050948175.1 Xylocopa sonorina | reverse complement strand
CATTGCGAAGTGTTATGAATTCCTCGTCTACGATTCAAATGAAAGTAAATGCGACACTTCCTTGCAAGGAAATAGCGTTTGCAGATGTCTACGTATCGAAGCAATAGAGTTCAAATGCTTCTTAAAACGAGATATTGCATCTCATATCTATGTTTCATGATAAGATATAATATGCTTTGCGAAGTGTCATGTATTCCTCGTCTACACTTCAAATGAATGTAAATGCGATACTTCCTTGCTAGGAAATAGCGTCTGCAGATGTCTAGGTATCGTAGCAATAGAATTCAAATGCTTCTTAAAACGAGATATTGCATCTCATATCTATGTTTCATGATAAGATATAATATTCATTGCGAAGTGTTATGCATTCCTCGTATACGATTCAAATGAATGTAAATGCGACACTTCCTTGCAAGGAAATAGCGTTTGCATTTGTCTACGTATCGTAGCAATAGAGTTCTTATGATTCTTAAAACGCGATATCGCATCTCATTACTATGTTTCATGGTAAGATATAATATGATTTGCGAAGTGTTATGTATTCCTCGTCTACACTTCATATGAATGTAAATGCGACACTTCCTTGCAAGGAAATAGCGTTTGCAGATGTCTACCTATCGTAGCAATAGAGTTCTAATGCTTCTTAATACGCGATGTCGCATCTCATTTCTATGTTTCATGGTAAGATATAATATTCATTGCGAAGTGTTATGAATTCCTCGTCTACGATTCAAATGAAAGTAAATGCGACACTTCCTTGCAAGGAAATAGCGTTTGCAGATGTCTACGTATCGAAGCAATAGAGTTCAAATGCTTCTTAAAACGAGATATTGCATCTCATATCTATGTTTCATGATAAGATATAATATGCTTTGCGAAGTGTCATGTATTCCTCGTCTACACTTCAAATGAATGTAAATGCGATACTTCCTTGCTAGGAAATAGCGTCTGCAGATATCTAGGTATCGTAGCAATAGAGTTCTAATGCTTCTTAAAACGCGATATCGCATCTCATTTCTATGTTTCATGGTAAGATATAATATGATTTGCGAAGTGTTATGTATTCCTCGCCTACACTTCATATGAATGTAAATGCGACACTTCCTTGCAAGGAAATAGCGTTTGCAGATGTCTACCTATCGTAGCAATAGAGTTCTAATGCTTCTTAATACGCGATGTCGCATCTCATTTCTATGTTTCATGGTATGATATAATATTCATTGCGAAGTGTTATGCATTCCTCGTCTACGATTCAAATGAAAGTAAATGCGACACTTCCTTGCAAGGAAATAGCGTTTGCAGATGTCTACGTATCGAAGCAATAGAGTTCAAATGCTTCTTAAAACGAGATATTGCATCTCATATCTATGTATCATGATAAGATATTATATTCATTGCGGAGTGTTATGCATTCCTCGTCTACGATTCAAATGAATGTAAATGCGGCACTTCCTTGCAAGGAAATAGCGTTTGCAGATGTCTACGTATCGTAGCAATAGAGTTCTTATGATTCTTAGAACGCTATATTGCATCTCATTTCTACGTTTCATGGTAAGTAATAATATGATTTGCGAAGTGTCATGTTTTCCTCGTCTACACGTCAAATGAATGTAAATGCGACACTTCCTTGCAAGGAAATAGCGTTTGCAGATGTCTACGTATCGAAGCAATAGAGTTCAAATGCTTCTTAAAACGAGATACTGCATCTCATATCTATGTTTCATGATAAGATATAATATTCATTGCGAAGTGTTATGCATTCCTCGTCTACGATTCAAATGAAAGTAAATGCGACACTTCCTTGCAAGGAAATAGCGTTTGCAGATGTCTACGTATCGTAACAATAGAGTTCTTATGATTCTTGAAACGCGATATCGCATCTCATTTCTATGTTTCATGGTAAGATATAATATGACTTGCGAAGTGTTATGTATTCCTCGTCTACACATCAAATGAATGTAAATACGACACTTCCTTGCAAGGAAATAGCGTTTGCAAATATCTGCCTATCGTAGCAATAGTATTCTAATGCTTCTTAAAATGCGATATCGCATCTCACTTCTATGTTTCATGGTAAGTTATAATATGATTTGCGAAGTGTTATGTATTCCTCGTCCACACTTCAAATGAATGTAAATGCGACACTTCCTTGCAAGGAAATAGCGTTTGCAGATGTCTAGGTATCGTAGCAATAGAGTTTTAATGCTTCTTAAAACGCGATATCGCATCTCATTTCTATGTTTCATGGTAAGATGCAATATGATTTGCGAAGTGTTATGTATTCCTCGTCTACACTTCAAATTAATGTAAATGCGACACCTCCTTGTAAGGAAATTGCGTTTGCAGATGTCTACGTATCGAAGCAATAGAGTTCAAATGCTTCTTAAAACGAGATACTGCATCTCATATCTATGTTTCATGATAAGATATAATATTCATTGCGAAGTGTTATGCATTCCTCGTCTACGATTCAAACGAAAGTAAATGCGACACTTCCTTGCAAGGAAATAGCGTTTGCGGATGTCTACGTATCGTAGCAATAGATTTCTAATGCTTCTTAAACGCGATATCGCACCTCATTTCTATGTTTCATGGTAAGATATAATATGATTTGCGAATTGTTATGTATTCCTCGTCTACACCTCAAATGAATGTAAATGCGACACTTCCTTGCAGGGAAATAGCGTTTGCAGATGTCTACGTATCGAAGCAATAGAGTTCAAATGCTTCTTAAAACGAGATATTGCATCTCATATCTATGTTTCATGATAAGATATAATATTCATTGCGAAGTGTTATGCATTCCTCGTCTACGATTCAAATGAATGTAAATGCGACACTTCCTTGCAAGGAAATAGCGTTTGCAGATGTCTACGTATCGAAGCAATAGTGTTCTAAAGCTTCTTAAATCGCGATATCGCATCTCATTTCTATGTTTCATGGTAAGATATAATATGATTTGCGAAGTATCACGTATTCCCCGTCTACACTTCAAATGAATGTAAATGCGACACTTCCTTGCAAGGAAATAGCGTTTGCAGATGTCTACGTATCGTAGCAATAGAGTTCTAATGCTTCTTAAAACGCGATATCGCATCTCATTTCTATGTTTCATGGTAAGATATAATATGATTTGCGAAGTGTTATGTATTCCTCGTCTACACTTCAAATGAATGTAAATGCGACACTCGCTCGCTAGGAAATAGCGTTTGCAGATGTCTACGTATCGTAGCAATAGAGTTCTAATGCTTCTTAAAACGCGATATCGCATCTCCTTTCTATATTTCATGGTAAGATATAATATGATTTGCGAAGTGTTATGTATTCCTCGTCTACACTTCAAATGTATGTAAATGCGACACTTCCTTGCAAGGAAATAGCGTTTGCAGATGTCTACGTAACGAAGCAATAGAGTTCAAATACTTCTTAAAACGCGATATCGCATCTCATTTCTATGTTTCATGGTAAGATATAATATGATTTGCGAAGTGTTATGCATTCCTCGTCTACGATTCAAATGAACGTAAATGCGACACCTCCTTCCAAGGAAATAGCGTTTGCAGATGTCTACGTATCGTAACAATATAGTTCTTATGATACTTAAAACGCGATATCGCATCTCATTTCTATGATTCATGGTAAGATATAATATGATTTGCGAAGTGTTATGTATTCCTCGTCTACACTTCAAATGAATGTGAATGCGATACTTCCTCGCTAGGAAATAGCGTTTGCAGATGTCTACGTATCGTAGCAATAGCTTTCTAATGCTTCCTAAAACGCGATATCGCAACTCATTTCTATGTTTCATGGTAAGATATAACATGATTTGCGAAGTGTCATGTATTCCTCGTCTACACTTCAAATGAATGTGAATGCGATACTTCCCCGCTAGGAAATAGCGTTTGCAGATGTCTACGTATCGAAGCAATAGAGTTCAAATGCTTCTTAAAACGAGATATTGCATCTCATATCTATGTTTCATGATAAGATATAATATTCATTGCGAAGTGTTATGCATTCCTCGTCTACGATTCAAATGAATGTAAATGCGACACTTCCTTGCAAGGAAATAGCGTTTGCAGATGTCTACGTATCGAAGCAATAGTGTTCTAAAGCTTCTTAAATCGCGATATCGCATCTCATTTCTATGTTTCATGGTAAGATATAATATGATTTGCGAAGTATCACGTATTCCCCGTCTACACTTCAAATGAATGTAAATGCGACACTTCCTTGCAAGGAAATAGCGTTTGCAGATGTCTACGTATCGTAGCAATAGAGTTCTAATGCTTCTTAAAACGCGATATCGCATCTCATTTCTATGTTTCATGGTAAGATATAATATGATTTGCGAAGTGTTATGTATTCCTCGTCTACACTTCAAATGAATGTAAATGCGACACTCGCTCGCTAGGAAATAGCGTTTGCAGATGTCTACGTATCGTAGCAATAGAGTTCTAATGCTTCTTAAAACGCGATATCGCATCTCCTTTCTATATTTCATGGTAAGATATAATATGATTTGCGAAGTGTTATGTATTCCTCGTCTACACTTCAAATGTATGTAAATGCGACACTTCCTTGCAAGGAAATAGCGTTTGCAGATGTCTACGTAACGAAGCAATAGAGTTCAAATACTTCTTAAAACGCGATATCGCATCTCATTTCTATGTTTCATGGTAAGATATAATATGATTTGCGAAGTGTTATGCATTCCTCGTCTACGATTCAAATGAACGTAAATGCGACACCTCCTTCCAAGGAAATAGCGTTTGCAGATGTCTACGTATCGTAACAATATAGTTCTTATGATACTTAAAACGCGATATCGCATCTCATTTCTATGATTCATGGTAAGATATAATATGATTTGCGAAGTGTTATGTATTCCTCGTCTACACTTCAAATGAATGTGAATGCGATACTTCCTCGCTAGGAAATAGCGTTTGCAGATGTCTACGTATCGTAGCAATAGCTTTCTAATGCTTCCTAAAACGCGATATCGCAACTCATTTCTATGTTTCATGGTAAGATATAACATGATTTGCGAAGTGTCATGTATTCCTCGTCTACACTTCAAATGAATGTGAATGCGATACTTCCCCGCTAGGAAATAGCGTTTGCAGATGTCTACGTATCGTAGCAATAGCTTTCTAATGCTTCTTAAAACGCGATATCGCATCTCATTTCTATGTTTCATGGTAAGATATAAGATGATTAGCTATGTGTCGTGTATTCCTCGTCTACGATTCAAGTGAATGTAAATGCGACACTTCCTTGCAAGGAAATAGCGTTTGCAGATGTCTACGTATCGTAGCAATAGAGTTCTTATGATTCTTAAAACGATATATCGCATCTAATTTCTATGTTTCATGGTAAGGTATAATATGATTTGCGAAGTGTTATGTATTCTTCGTCTACACTTCAAATGAATGTGAATGCGACACTTTCTCGCTAGGAAATAGCGTCTGCAGATGTCTACGTATCGTAGCAATAGAGTTCTTATGATTCTTAAAACGCGATATCGCATCTCATTTCTATGTTTCATGGTAAGATATAACATGATTTGCGAAGTGTTATGTATTCCTCGTCCACACTTCAAATGAATGTGAATGCGATACTTCCTCGCTAGGAAATAGCGTTTGCAGATGTCTACGTATCGAAGCAATAGAGTTCAAATGCTTCTTAAAACGAGATATTGCATCTCATATCTATGTTTCATGATAAGATATAATATTCATTGCGAAGTGTTATGCATTCCTCGTCTACGATTCAAATGAATGTAAATGCGACACTTCCTTGCAAGGAAATAGCGTTTGCAGATGTCTACGTATCGTAGCAATAGAGTTCTTATAATTCTTAAAACGCAATATCGCATCTCATTTCTATGTTTCATGGTAAGGTATAATATGATTTGCGAAGTGTTATGTATTCCTCGCCTACACTTCAAGTGAATGTAAATGCGACACTTCCTTGCAAGGAAATAGCGTTTGCAGATGTCTACGTATCGAAGCAGTAGAGTTCTAATGCTTCTTACAACGCGATATCGCATCTCATTTCTATGTTTCATGGTAAGGTATAATATGATTTGCGAAGTGTTATGCATTCCTCGTCTACGATTCAAATGAAAGTAAATGCGACACTTCCTTGCTAGGAAATAGCGTCTGCAGATGTCTAGGTATCGTAGCAATAGAGTTCTAATGCTTCTTAAAACGCGATATCGCATCTCATTTCTATGTTTCATGGTAAGATGTAATATGATTTGCGAAGTGTCATGTATTCCTCGTCTACGGTTCAAATGAATGTAAATGCGACACTTCCTTGCAAGGAAATAGCGTTTGCAAATGTCTACCTATCGTAGCAATAGTGTTCTAATTCTTCTTAAAACGCGATATCGCATCTCATTTCTATGTTTCATGGTAAGGTATAATATGATTTGCGAAATGTTATGCATTCCTCGTCTACGATTCAAATGAAAGTAAATGCGACACTTCCTTGCTAGGAAATAGCGTCTGCAGATGTCTAGGTATCGTAGCAATAGAGTTCTAATGCTTCTTAAAACGCGATATCGCATCTCATTTCTATGTTTCATGGTAAGATGTAATATGATTTGCGAAGTGTCATGTATTCCTCGTCTACACATCAAATGAATGTAAATGCGACACTTCCTTGCTAGGAAATAGCGTCTGCAGATGTCTACGTATCGAAGCAATAGAGTTTAAATGCTTCTTAAAACGAGATACTTCATCTCATATCTATGTTTTATGATAAGATATAATATTCATAGCGAAGTGTTATGCATTCCTCGACTACGATTCAAATGAATGTAAATGCGACACTTCCTTGCAAGGAAATAGCGTTTGCAGATGTCTACGTATCGTAGCAATAGATTTCTAATGCTTCTTAAAACGCGATATCGCATCTCATTTCTATGTTTCATGGTAAGATATAATATTCATTGCGAAGTGTTATGCTTTTCCTCGTCTACGGTTCAAATGAATGTAAATGCGACACTTCCTTGCAAGGAAATAGCGTTTGCAAATGTCTACCTATCGTAGCAATAGTGTTCTAATTCTTCTTAAAACGCGATATCGCATCTCATTTCTATGTTTCATGGTAAGGTATAATATGATTTGCGAAGTGTTATGTTTTCCTCGTCTACACTTCAAATGAATGTAAATGCGACACTTCCTTGCAAGGAAATAGCGTTTGCAGATGTCTACGTATCGTAGCAATGGATTTCTGATGCTTCCTAAAACGCGATATCGCAACTCATTTCTATGTTTCATGGTAAGATATAACATGATTTGCGAAGTGTCATGTATTCCTCGTCTACACTTCAAATGAATGTGAATGCGATACTTCCCCGCTAGGAAATAGCGTTTGCAGATGTCTACGTATCGTAGCAATAGCTTTCTAATGCTTCTTAAAACGCGATATCGCATCTCATTTCTATGTTTCATGGTAAGATATAAGATGATTAGCTATGTGTCATGTATTCCTCGTCTACACTTCAAATGAATGTAAATGCGACACTTCCTTGTTAGGAAATAGCGTCTGCAGATGTCTGGGTATCGTAGCAATAAAGTTCTAATGCTTCTTAAAACGCGATATCGCATCTCATTTCTACGTTTCATGGTAAGATGTAATATGATTTGCGAAGTGTTATGCATTCCTCGTCTACGATTCAAATGAATGTAAATGCGACACTTCCTTGCAAGGAAATAGCGTTTGCAGATGTCTACGTATCGTAGCAATAGAGTTCTTATGATTCTTAAAACGATATATCGCATCTAATTTCTATGTTTCATGGTAAGGTATAATATGATTTGCGAAGTGTTATGTATTCTTCGTCTACACTTCAAATGAATGTGAATGCGACACTTTCTCGCTAGGAAATAGCGTCTGCAGATGTCTAGGTATCGTAGCAATAGAGTTCTTATGATTCTTAAAACGCGATATCGCATCTCATTTCTATGTTTCATGGTAAGATATAACATGATTTGCGAAGTGTTATGTATTCCTCGTCCACACTTCAGATGAATGTGAATGCGATACTTCCTCGCTAGGAAATAGCGTTTGCAGATGTCTACGTATCGTAGCAATAGATTTCTAATGCTTTTTAAAACGGCGATATCGCATCTCATTTCTATGTTTCATGGTAAGATATAATATGATTTGCGAAGTGTTATGTATTCCTCGTCTACACCTCAAATGAATGTAAGTGCGACACTTCCTTGCAGGGAAATAGCGTTTGCAGATGTCTACGTATCGAAGCAATAGAGTTCAAATGCTTCTTAAAACGAGATATTGCATCTCATATCTATGTTTCATGATAAGATATAATATTCATTGCGAAGTGTTATGCATTCCTCGTCTACGATTCAAATGAATGTAAATGCGACACTTCCTTGCAAGGAAATAGCGCTTGCAGATGTCTACGTATCGTAGCAATGGATTTCTGATGCTTCTTAAAACGCGATATCGCATCTCATTTCTATGTTTTATGGTAAGATATAATATGATTTGCGAAGTGTTATGTATTCCTCGTCTACACTTCAAATGAATGTAAATGCGACACTTCCTTGCAAGGAAATAGCGTTCGCAAACTTCTACCTACCGTAGCAATAGAGTTCTAATGCTTCGTGAAACGCGATATCGCATCTCATTTCTATATTTCATGGTAAGATATAATATGATTTGCGAAGTGTTATGTATTCCTCGTCTACACTTCAAATGAATGTAAATGAGACACTTCCTTGCAAGGAAATATCGTTTGCGAATATCCATCTATCGGTGCAATAGTGTTCTAATTCTTCTTAGAATGCGATATCGCATCTCATTTCTATGTTTCATGGTAAGGTATAATATGATTTGCGAAGTGTTATGCATTCCTCGTCTACGATTCAAATGAAAGTAAATGCGACACTTCCTTGCTAGGAAATAGCGTCTGCAGATGTCTAGGTATCGTAGCAATAGAGTTCTAATGCTTCTTAAAACGCGATATCGCATCTCATTTCTATGTTTCATGGTAAGATGTAATATGATTTGCGAAGTGTCATGTATTCCTCGTCTACACATCAAATGAATGTAAATGCGACACTTCCTTGCTAGGAAATAGCGTCTGCAGATGTCTACGTATCGAAGCAATAGAGTTTAAATGCTTCTTAAAACGAGATACTGCATCTCATATCTATGTTTTATGATAAGATATAATATTCATAGCGAAGTGTTATGCATTCCTCGACTACGATTCAAATGAATGTAAATGCGACACTTCCTTGCAAGGAAATAGCGTTTGCAGATGTCTACGTATCGTAGCAATAGATTTCTAATGCTTCTTAAAACGCGATATCGCATCTCATTTCTATGTTTCATGGTAAGATATAATATTCATTGCGAAGTGTTATGCTTTTCCTCGTCTACGGTTCAAATGAATGTAAATGCGACACTTCCTTGCAAGGAAATAGCGTTTGCAAATGTCTACCTATCGTAGCAATAGTGTTCTAATTCTTCTTAAAACGCGATATCGCATCTCATTTCTATGTTTCATGGTAAGGTATAATATGATTTGCGAAGTGTTATGTATTCCTCGTCTACACTTCAAATGAATGTAAATGCGACACTTCCTTGCAAGGGAATAGCGTTTGCAGATGTCTACGTATCGTAGCAATGGATTTCTGATGCTTCTTAAAACGCGATATCGCATCTCATTTCTATGTTTTATGGTAAGATATAATATGATTTGCGAAGTGTTATGTATTCCTCGTCTACACTTCAAATGAATGTAAATGCGACACTTCCTTGCAAGGAAATAGCGTTTGCAGATGTCTACGTATCGAAGCAATAGAGTTCAAATGCTTCTTAAAACGAGATATCGCATCTCATTTCTATGATCCATGGTAAGATATAATATGATTTGCGAAGTGTCATGTATTCCTCGTCTACACTTCAAATGAATGTGAATGCGATACTTCCCCGCTAGGAAATAGCGTTTGCAGATGTCTACGTATCGTAGCAATAGCTTTCTAATGCTTCTTAAAACGCGATATCGCATCTCATTTCTATGTTTCATGGTAAGATATAAGATGATTAGCTATGTGTCATGTATTCCTCGTCTACACTTCAAATGAATGTAAATGCGACACTTCGATGTTAGGAAATAGCGTCTGCAGATGTCTGGGTATCGTAGCAATAGAGTTCTAATGCTTCTTAAAACGCGATATCGCATCTCATTTCTACGTTTCATGGTAAGATGTAATATGATTTGCGAAGTGTTATGCATTCCTCGTCTACGATTCAAGTGAATGTAAATGCGACACTTCCTTGCAAGGAAATAGCGTTTGCAGATGTCTACGTATCGTAGCAATAGAGTTCTTATGATTCTTAAAACGATATATCGCATCTAATTTCTATGTTTCATGGTAAGGTATAATATGATTTGCGAAGTGTTATGTATTCTTCGTCTACACTTCAAATGAATGTGAATGCGACACTTTCTCGCTAGGAAATAGCGTCTGCAGATGTCTACGTATCGTAGCAATAGAGTTCTTATGATTCTTAAAACGCGATATCGCATCTCATTTCTATGTTTCATGGTAAGATATAACATGATTTGCGAAGTGTTATGTATTCCTCGTCCACACTTCAAATGAATGTGAATGCGATACTTCCTCGCTAGGAAATAGCGTTTGCAGATGTCTACGTATCGTAGCAATAGATTTCTAATGCTTTTTAAAACGGCGATATCGCATCTCATTTCTATGTTTCATGGTAAGATATAATATGATTTGCGAAGTGTTATGTATTCCTCGTCTACACCTCAAATGAATGTAAATGCGACACTTCCTTGCAGGGAAATAGCGTTTGCAGATGTCTACGTATCGAAGCAATAGAGTTCAAATGCTTCTTAAAACGAGATATTGCATCTCATATCTATGTTTCATGATAAGATATAATATTCATTGCGAAGTGTTATGCATTCCTCGTCTACGATTCAAATGAATGTAAATGCGACACTTCCTTGCAAGGAAATAGCGTTTGCAGATGTCTACGTATCGTAGCAATAGAGTTCTTATAATTCTTAAAACGCAATATCGCATCTCATTTCTATGTTTCATGGTAAGGTATAATATGATTTGCGAAGTGTTATGTATTCCTCGCCTACACTTCAAGTGAATGTAAATGCGACACTTCCTTGCAAGGAAATAGCGTTTGCAGATATCTACGTATCGAAGCAGTAGAGTTCTAATGCTTCTTACAACGCGATATCGCATCTCATTTCTATGTTTCATGGTAAGGTATAATATGATTTGCGAAGTGTTATGCATTCCTCGTCTACGATTCAAATGAAAGTAAATGCGACACTTCCCTGCTAGGAAATAGCGTCTGCAGATGTCTAGGTATCGTAGCAATAGAGTTCTAATGCTTCTTAAAACGCGATATCGCATCTCATTTCTATGTTTCATGGTAAGATGTAATATGATTTGCGAAGTGTCATGTATTCCTCGTCTACGGTTCAAATGAATGTAAATGCGACACTTCCTTGCAAGGAAATAGCGTTTGCAAATGTCTACCTATCGTAGCAATAGTGTTCTAATTCTTCTTAAAACGCGATATCGCATCTCATTTCTATGTTTCATGGTAAGGTATAATATGATTTGCGAAGTGTTATGTATTCCTCGTCTACACTTCAAATGAATGTAAATGCGACACTTCCTTGCAAGGGAATAGCGTTTGCAGATGTCTACGTATCGTAGCAATGGATTTCTGATGCTTCTTAAAACGCGATATCGCATCTCATTTCTATGTTTTATGGTAAGATATAATATGATTTGCGAAGTGTTATGTATTCCTCGTCTACACTTCAAATGAATGTAAATGCGACACTTCCTTGCAAGGAAATAGCGTTTGCAGATGTCTACGTATCGAAGCAATAGAGTTCAAATGCTTCTTAAAACGAGATATCGCATCTCATTTCTATGATCCATGGTAAGATATAATATGATTTGCGAAGTGTCATGTATTCCTCGTCTACACTTCAAATGAATGTGAATGCGATACTTCCCCGCTAGGAAATAGCGTTTGCAGATGTCTACGTATCGTAGCAATAGCTTTCTAATGCTTCTTAAAACGCGATATCGCATCTCATTTCTATGTTTCATGGTAAGATATAAGATGATTAGCTATGTGTCATGTATTCCTCGTCTACACTTCAAATGAATGTAAATGCGACACTTCGATGTTAGGAAATAGCGTCTGCAGATGTCTGGGTATCGTAGCAATAGAGTTCTAATGCTTCTTAAAACGCGATATCGCATCCCATTTCTACGTTTCATGGTAAGATGTAATATGATTTGCGAAGTGTTATGCATTCCTCGTCTACGATTCAAGTGAATGTAAATGCGACACTTCCTTGCAAGGAAATAGCGTTTGCAGATGTCTACGTATCGTAGCAATAGAGTTCTTATGATTCTTAAAACGATATATCGCATCTAATTTCTATGTTTCATGGTAAGGTATAATATGATTTGCGAAGTGTTATGTATTCTTCGTCTACACTTCAAATGAATGTGAATGCGACACTTTCTCGCTAGGAAATAGCGTCTGCAGATGTCTACGTATCGTAGCAATAGAGTTCTTATGATTCTTAAAACGCGATATCGCATCTCATTTCTATGTTTCATGGTAAGATATAACATGATTTGCGAAGTGTTATGTATTCCTCGTCCACACTTCAAATGAATGTGAATGCGATACTTCCTCGCTAGGAAATAGCGTTTGCAGATGTCTACGTATCGTAGCAATAGATTTCTAATGCTTTTTAAAACGGCGATATCGCATCTCATTTCTATGTTTCATGGTAAGATATAATATGATTTGCGAAGTGTTATGTATTCCTCGTCTACACCTCAAATGAATGTAAATGCGACACTTCCTTGCAGGGAAATAGCGTTTGCAGATGTCTACGTATCGAAGCAATAGAGTTCAAATGCTTCTTAAAACGAGATATTGCATCTCATATCTATGTTTCATGATAAGATATAATATTCATTGCGAAGTGTTATGCATTCCTCGTCTACGATTCAAATGAATGTAAATGCGACACTTCCTTGCAAGGAAATAGCGTTTGCAGATGTCTACGTATCGTAGCAATAGAGTTCTTATAATTCTTAAAACGCAATATCGCATCTCATTTCTATGTTTCATGGTAAGGTATAATATGATTTGCGAAGTGTTATGTATTCCTCGCCTACACTTCAAGTGAATGTAAATGCGACACTTCCTTGCAAGGAAATAGCGTTTGCAGATATCTACGTATCGAAGCAGTAGAGTTCTAATGCTTCTTACAACGCGATATCGCATCTCATTTCTATGTTTCATGGTAAGGTATAATATGATTTGCGAAGTGTTATGCATTCCTCGTCTACGATTCAAATGAAAGTAAATGCGACACTTCCCTGCTAGGAAATAGCGTCTGCAGATGTCTAGGTATCGTAGCAATAGAGTTCTAATGCTTCTTAAAACGCGATATCGCATCTCATTTCTATGTTTCATGGTAAGATGTAATATGATTTGCGAAGTGTCATGTATTCCTCGTCTACGGTTCAAATGAATGTAAATGCGACACTTCCTTGCAAGGAAATAGCGTTTGCAAATGTCTACCTATCGTAGCAATAGTGTTCTAATTCTTCTTAAAACGCGATATCGCATCTCATTTCTATGTTTCATGGTAAGGTATAATATGATTTGCGAAGTGTTATGTATTCCTCGTCTACACTTCAAATGAATGTAAATGCGACACTTCCTTGCAAGGGAATAGCGTTTGCAGATGTCTACGTATCGTAGCAATGGATTTCTGATGCTTCTTAAAACGCGATATCGCATCTCATTTCTATGTTTTATGGTAAGATATAATATGATTTGCGAAGTGTTATGTATTCCTCGTCTACACTTCAAATGAATGTAAATGCGACACTTCCTTGCAAGGAAATAGCGTTTGCAGATGTCTACGTATCGAAGCAATAGAGTTCAAATGCTTCTTAAAACGAGATATCGCATCTCATTTCTATGATCCATGGTAAGATATAATATGATTTGCGAAGTGTCATGTATTCCTCGTCTACACTTCAAATGAATGTGAATGCGATACTTCCCCGCTAGGAAATAGCGTTTGCAGATGTCTACGTATCGTAGCAATAGCTTTCTAATGCTTCTTAAAACGCGATATCGCATCTCATTTCTATGTTTCATGGTAAGATATAAGATGATTAGCTATGTGTCATGTATTCCTCGTCTACACTTCAAATGAATGTAAATGCGACACTTCGATGTTAGGAAATAGCGTCTGCAGATGTCTGGGTATCGTAGCAATAGAGTTCTAATGCTTCTTAAAACGCGATATCGCATCTCATTTCTACGTTTCATGGTAAGATGTAATATGATTTGCGAAGTGTTATGCATTCCTCGTCTACGATTCAAGTGAATGTAAATGCGACACTTACTTGCAAGGAAATAGCGTTTGCAGATGTCTACGTATCGTAGCAATAGAGTTCTTATGATTCTTAAAACGATATATCGCATCTAATTTCTATGTTTCATGGTAAGGTATAATATGATTTGCGAAGTGTTATGTATTCTTCGTCTACACTTCAAATGAATGTGAATGCGACACTTTCTCGCTAGGAAATAGCGTCTGCAGATGTCTACGTATCGTAGCAATAGAGTTCTTATGATTCTTAAAACGCGATATCGCATCTCATTTCTATGTTTCATGGTAAGATATAACATGATTTGCGAAGTGTTATGTATTCCTCGTCCACACTTCAAATGAATGTGAATGCGATACTTCCTCGCTAGGAAATAGCGTTTGCAGATGTCTACGTATCGTAGCAATAGATTTCTAATGCTTTTTAAAACGGCGATATCGCATCTCATTTCTATGTTTCATGGTAAGATATAATATGATTTGCGAAGTGTTATGTATTCCTCGTCTACACCTCAAATGAACGTAAATGCGACACTTCCTTGCAGGGAAATAGCGTTTGCAGATGTCTACGTATCGTAGCAATAGAGTTCTTATAATTCTTAAAACGCAATATCGCATCTCATTTCTATGTTTCATGGTAAGGTATAATATGATTTGCGAAGTGTTATGTATTCCTCGCCTACACTTCAAGTGAATGTAAATGCGACACTTCCTTGCAAGGAAATAGCGTTTGCAGATATCTACGTATCGAAGCAGTAGAGTTCTAATGCTTCTTACAACGCGATATCGCATCTCATTTCTATGTTTCATGGTAAGGTATAATATGATTTGCGAAGTGTTATGCATTCCTCGTCTACGATTCAAATGAAAGTAAATGCGACACTTCCCTGCTAGGAAATAGCGTCTGCAGATGTCTAGGTATCGTAGCAATAGAGTTCTAATGCTTCTTAAAACGCGATATCGCATCTCATTTCTATGTTTCATGGTAAGATGTAATATGATTTGCGAAGTGTCATGTATTCCTCGTCTACGGTTCAAATGAATGTAAATGCGACACTTCCTTGCAAGGAAATAGCGTTTGCAAATGTCTACCTATCGTAGCAATAGTGTTCTAATTCTTCTTAAAACGCGATATCGCATCTCATTTCTATGTTTCATGGTAAGGTATAATATGATTTGCGAAGTGTTATGCATTCCTCGTCTACGATTCAAATGAAAGTAAATGCGACACTTCCTTGCTAGGAAATAGCGTCTGCAGATGTCTAGGTATCGTAGCAATAGAGTTCTAATGCTTCTTAAAACGCGATATCGCATCTCATTTCTATGTTTCATGGTAAGATGTAATATGATTTGCGAAGTGTCATGTATTCCTCGTCTACACATCAAATGAATGTAAATGCGACACTTCCTTGCTAGGAAATAGCGTCTGCAGATGTCTACGTATCGAAGCAATAGAGTTTAAATGCTTCTTAAAACGAGATACTGCATCTCATATCTATGTTTTATGATAAGATATAATATTCATAGCGAAGTGTTATGCATTCCTCGACTACGATTCAAATGAATGTAAATGCGACACTTCCTTGCAAGGAAATAGCGTTTGCAGATGTCTACGTATCGTAGCAATAGATTTCTAATGCTTCTTAAAACGCGATATCGCATCTCATTTCTATGTTTCATGGTAAGATATAATATTCATTGCGAAGTGTTATGCTTTTCCTCGTCTACGGTTCAAATGAATGTAAATGCGACACTTCCTTGCAAGGAAATAGCGTTTGCAAATGTCTACCTATCGTAGCAATAGTGTTCTAATTCTTCTTAAAACGCGATATCGCATCTCATTTCTATGTTTCATGGTAAGGTATAATATGATTTGCGAAGTGTTATGTATTCCTCGTCTACACTTCAAATCAATGTGAATGCGACACTTTCTCGCTAGGAAATAGCGTCTGCAGATGTCTAGGTATCGTAGCAATAGAGTTCTTATGATTCTTAAAACGCGATATCGCATCTCATTTCTATGTTTCATGGTAAGATATAACATGATTTGCGAAGTGTTATGTATTCCTCGTCCACACTTCAAATGAATGTGAATGCGATACTTCCTCGCTAGGAAATAGCGTTTGCAGATGTCTACGTATCGTAGCAATAGATTTCTAATGCTTTTTAAAACGGCGATATCGCATCTCATTTCTATGTTTCATGGTAAGATATAATATGATTTGCGAAGTGTTATGTATTCCTCGTCTACACCTCAAATGAATGTAAGTGCGACACTTCCTTGCAGGGAAATAGCGTTTGCAGATGTCTACGTATCGAAGCAATAGAGTTCAAATGCTTCTTAAAACGAGATATTGCATCTCATATCTATGTTTCATGATAAGATATAATATTCATTGCGAAGTGTTATGCATTCCTCGTCTACGATTCAAATGAATGTAAATGCGACACTTCCATGCAAGGAAATAGCGCTTGCAGATGTCTACGTATCGTAGCAATGGATTTCTGATGCTTCTTAAAACGCGATATCGCATCTCATTTCTATGTTTTATGATAAGATATAATATGATTTGCGAAGTGTTATGTATTCCTCGTCTACACTTCAAATGAATGTAAATGCGACACTTCCTTGCTAGGAAATAGCGTCTGCAGATGTCTACCTGTCGTAGCAATAGTGTTCTAATTCTTCTTAGAACGCGATATCGCATCTCATTTCTATGTTTCATGGTAAGGTATAATATGATTTGCGAAGTGTTATGCATTCCTCGTCTACGATCCAAATGAAAGTAAATGCGACACTTCCTTGCTAGGAAATAGCGTCTGCAGATGTCTAGGTATCGTAGCAATAGAGTTCTAATGCTTCTTAAAACGCGATATCGCATCTCATTTCTATGTTTCATGGTAAGATGTAATATGATTTGCGAAGTGTCATGTATTCCTCGTCTACACATCAAATGAATGTAAATGCGACACTTCCTTGCTAGGAAATAGCGTCTGCAGATGTCTACGTATCGAAGCAATAGAGTTTAAATGCTTCTTAAAACGAGATACTGCATCTCATATCTATGTTTTATGATAAGATATAATATTCATAGCGAAGTGTTATGCATTCCTCGACTACGATTCAAGTGAATGTAAATGCGACACTTCCTTGCAAGGAAATAGCGTTTGCAGATGTCTACGTATCGTAGCAATAGATTTCTAATGCTTCTTAAAACGCGATATCGCATCTCATTTCTATGTTTCATGGTAAGATATGATATTCATTGCGAAGTGTTATGCTTTTCCTGGTCTACGGTTCAAATGAATGTAAATGCGACACTTCCTTGCAAGGAAATAGCGTTTGCAAATGTCTACCTATCGTAGCAATAGTGTTCTAATTCTTCTTAAAACGCGATATCGCATCTCATTTCTATGTTTCATGGTAAGGTATAATATGATTTGCGAAGTGTTATGTATTCCTCGTCTACACTTCAAATGAATGTAAATGCGACACTTCCTTGCAAGGGAATAGCGTTTGCAGATGTCTACGTATCGTAGCAATGGATTTCTGATGCTTCTTAAAACGCGATATCGCATCTCATTTCTATGTTTTATGGTAAGATATAAGATGATTAGCTATGTGTCATGTATTCCTCGTCTACACTTCAAATGAATGTAAATGCGACACTTCCTTGTTAGGAAATAGCGTCTGCAGATGTCTGGGTATCGTAGCAATAAAGTTCTAATGCTTCTTAAAACGCGATATCGCATCTCATTTCTACGTTTCATGGTAAGATGTAATATGATTTGCGAAGTGTTATGCATTCCTCGTCTACGATTCAAATGAATGTAAATGCGACACTTCCTTGCAAGGAAATAGCGTTTGCAGATGTCTACGTATCGTAGCAATAGAGTTCTTATGATTCTTAAAACGATATATCGCATCTAATTTCTATGTTTCATGGTAAGGTATAATATGATTTGCGAAGTGTTATGTATTCTTCGTCTACACTTCAAATGAATGTGAATGCGACACTTTCTCGCTAGGAAATAGCGTCTGCAGATGTCTAGGTATCGTAGCAATAGAGTTCTTATGATTCTTAAAACGCGATATCGCATCTCATTTCTATGTTTCATGGTAAGATATAACATGATTTGCGAAGTGTTATGTATTCCTCGTCCACACTTCAGATGAATGTGAATGCGATACTTCCTCGCTAGGAAATAGCGTTTGCAGATGTCTACGTATCGTAGCAATAGATTTCTAATGCTTTTTAAAACGGCGATATCGCATCTCATTTCTATGTTTCATGGTAAGATATAATATGATTTGCGAAGTGTTATGTATTCCTCGTCTACACCTCAAATGAATGTAAGTGCGACACTTCCTTGCAGGGAAATAGCGTTTGCAGATGTCTACGTATCGAAGCAATAGAGTTCAAATGCTTCTTAAAACGAGATATTGCATCTCATATCTATGTTTCATGATAAGATATAATATTCATTGCGAAGTGTTATGCATTCCTCGTCTACGATTCAAATGAATGTAAATGCGACACTTCCTTGCAAGGAAATAGCGCTTGCAGATGTCTACGTATCGTAGCAATGGATTTCTGATGCTTCTTAAAACGCGATATCGCATCTCATTTCTATGTTTTATGGTAAGATATAATATGATTTGCGAAGTGTTATGTATTCCTCGTCTACACTTCAAATGAATGTAAATGCGACACTTCCTTGCAAGGAAATAGCGTTCGCAAACTTCTACCTACCGTAGCAATAGAGTTCTAATGCTTCGTGAAACGCGATATCGCATCTCATTTCTATATTTCATGGTAAGATATAATATGATTTGCGAAGTGTTATGTATTCCTCGTCTACACTTCAAATGAATGTAAATGAGACACTTCCTTGCAAGGAAATATCGTTTGCGAATATCCATCTATCGTAGCAATAGTGTTCTAATTCTTCTTAGAATGCGATATCGCATCTCATTTCTATGTTTCATGGTAAGGTATAATATGATTTGCGAAGTGTTATGCATTCCTCGTCTACGATTCAAATGAAAGTAAATGCGACACTTCCTTGCTAGGAAATAGCGTCTGCAGATGTCTAGGTATCGTAGCAATAGAGTTCTAATGCTTCTTAAAACGCGATATCGCATCTCATTTCTATGTTTCATGGTAAGATGTAATATGATTTGCGAAGTGTCATGTATTCCTCGTCTACACATCAAATGAATGTAAATGCGACACTTCCTTGCTAGGAAATAGCGTCTGCAGATGTCTACGTATCGAAGCAATAGAGTTTAAATGCTTCTTAAAACGAGATACTGCATCTCATATCTATGTTTTATGATAAGATATAATATTCATAGCGAAGTGTTATGCATTCCTCGACTACGATTCAAATGAATGTAAATGCGACACTTCCTTGCAAGGAAATAGCGTTTGCAGATGTCTACGTATCGTAGCAATAGATTTCTAATGCTTCTTAAAACGCGATATCGCATCTCATTTCTATGTTTCATGGTAAGATATAATATTCATTGCGAAGTGTTATGCTTTTCCTCGTCTACGGTTCAAATGAATGTAAATGCGACACTTCCTTGCAAGGAAATAGCGTTTGCAAATGTCTACCTATCGTAGCAATAGTGTTCTAATTCTTCTTAAAACGCGATATCGCATCTCATTTCTATGTTTCATGGTAAGGTATAATATGATTTGCGAAGTGTTATGTATTCCTCGTCTACACTTCAAATGAATGTAAATGCGACACTTCCTTGCAAGGGAATAGCGTTTGCAGATGTCTACGTATCGTAGCAATGGATTTCTGATGCTTCTTAAAACGCGATATCGCATCTCATTTCTACGTTTTATGGTAAGATATAATATGATTTGCGAAGTGTTATGTATTCCTCGTCTACACTTCAAATGAATGTAAATGCGACACTTCCTTGCAAGGAAATAGCGTTTGCAGATGTCTACGTATCGAAGCAATAGAGTTCAAATGCTTCTTAAAACGAGATATCGCATCTCATTTCTATGATCCATGGTAAGATATAATATGATTTGCGAAGTGTCATGTATTCCTCGTCTACACTTCAAATGAATGTGAATGCGATACTTCCCCGCTAGGAAATAGCGTTTGCAGATGTCTACGTATCGTAGCAATAGCTTTCTAATGCTTCTTAAAACGCGATATCGCATCTCATTTCTATGTTTCATGGTAAGATATAAGATGATTAGCTATGTGTCATGTATTCCTCGTCTACACTTCAAATGAATGTAAATGCGACACTTCGATGTTAGGAAATAGCGTCTGCAGATGTCTGGGTATCGTAGCAATAGAGTTCTAATGCTTCTTAAAACGCGATATCGCATCTCATTTCTACGTTTCATGGTAAGATGTAATATGATTTGCGAAGTGTTATGCATTCCTCGTCTACGATTCAAGTGAATGTAAATGCGACACTTCCTTGCAAGGAAATAGCGTTTGCAGATGTCTACGTATCGTAGCAATAGAGTTCTTATGATTCTTAAAACGATATATCGCATCTAATTTCTATGTTTCATGGTAAGGTATAATATGATTTGCGAAGTGTTATGTATTCTTCGTCTACACTTCAAATGAATGTGAATGCGACACTTTCTCGCTAGGAAATAGCGTCTGCAGATGTCTACGTATCGTAGCAATAGAGTTCTTATGATTCTTAAAACGCGATATCGCATCTCATTTCTATGTTTCATGGTAAGATATAACATGATTTGCGAAGTGTTATGTATTCCTCGTCCACACTTCAAATGAATGTGAATGCGATACTTCCTCGCTAGGAAATAGCGTTTGCAGATGTCTACGTATCGTAGCAATAGATTTCTAATGCTTTTTAAAACGGCGATATCGCATCTCATTTCTATGTTTCATGGTAAGATATAATATGATTTGCGAAGTGTTATGTATTCCTCGTCTACACCTCAAATGAATGTAAATGCGACACTTCCTTGCAGGGAAATAGCGTTTGCAGATGTCTACGTATCGAAGCAATAGAGTTCAAATGCTTCTTAAAACGAGATATTGCATCTCATATCTATGTTTCATGATAAGATATAATATTCATTGCGAAGTGTTATGCATTCCTCGTCTACGATTCAAATGAATGTAAATGCGACACTTCCTTGCAAGGAAATAGCGTTTGCAGATGTCTACGTATCGTAGCAATAGAGTTCTTATAATTCTTAAAACGCAATATCGCATCTCATTTCTATGTTTCATAGTAAGGTATAATATGATTTGCGAAGTGTTATGTATTCCTCGCCTACACTTCAAGTGAATGTAAATGCGACACTTCCTTGCAAGGAAATAGCGTTTGCAGATATCTACGTATCGAAGCAGTAGAGTTCTAATGCTTCTTACAACGCGATATCGCATCTCATTTCTATGTTTCATGGTAAGGTATAATATGATTTGCGAAGTGTTATGCATTCCTCGTCTACGATTCAAATGAAAGTAAATGCGACACTTCCCTGCTAGGAAATAGCGTCTGCAGATGTCTAGGTATCGTAGCAATAGAGTTCTAATGCTTCTTAAAACGCGATATCGCATCTCATTTCTATGTTTCATGGTAAGATGTAATATGATTTGCGAAGTGTCATGTATTCCTCGTCTACGGTTCAAATGAATGTAAATGCGACACTTCCTTGCAAGGAAATAGCGTTTGCAAATGTCTACCTATCGTAGCAATAGTGTTCTAATTCTTCTTAAAACGCGATATCGCATCTCATTTCTATGTTTCATGGTAAGGTATAATATGATTTGCGAAGTGTTATGTATTCCTCGTCTACACTTCAAATGAATGTAAATGCGACACTTCCTTGCAAGGGAATAGCGTTTGCAGATGTCTACGTATCGTAGCAATGGATTTCTGATGCTTCTTAAAACGGGATATCGCATCTCATTTCTATGTTTTATGGTAAGATATAATATGATTTGCGAAGTGTTATGTATTCCTCGTCTACACTTCAAATGAATGTAAATGCGACACTTCCTTGCAAGGAAATAGCGTTTGCAGATGTCTACGTATCGAAGCAATAGAGTTCAAATGCTTCTTAAAACGAGATATCGCATCTCATTTCTATGATCCATGGTAAGATATAATATGATTTGCGAAGTGTCATGTATTCCTCGTCTACACTTCAAATGAATGTGAATGCGATACTTCCCCGCTAGGAAATAGCGTTTGCAGATGTCTACGTATCGTAGCAATAGCTTTCTAATGCTTCTTAAAACGCGATATCGCATCTCATTTCTATGTTTCATGGAAAGATATAAGATGATTAGCTATGTGTCATGTATTCCTCGTCTACACTTCAAATGAATGTGAATGCGACACTTTCTCGCTAGGAAATAGCGTCTGCAGATGTCTACGTATCGTAGCAATAGAGTTCTTATGATTCTTAAAACGCGATATCGCATCTCATTTCTATGTTTCATGGTAAGATATAACATGATTTGCGAAGTGTTATGTATTCCTCGTCCACACTTCAAATGAATGTGAATGCGATACTTCCTCGCTAGGAAATAGCGTTTGCAGATGTCTACGTATCGTAGCAATAGATTTCTAATGCTTTTTAAAACGGCGATATCGCATCTCATTTCTATGTTTCATGGTAAGATATAATATGATTTGCGAAGTGTTATGTATTCCTCGTCTACACCTCAAATGAACGTAAATGCGACACTTCCTTGCAGGGAAATAGCGTTTGCAGATGTCTACGTATCGTAGCAATAGAGTTCTTATAATTCTTAAAACGCAATATCGCATCTCATTTCTATGTTTCATGGTAAGGTATAATATGATTTGCGAAGTGTTATGTATTCCTCGCCTACACTTCAAGTGAATGTAAATGCGACACTTCCTTGCAAGGAAATAGCGTTTGCAGATATCTACGTATCGAAGCAGTAGAGTTCTAATGCTTCTTACAACGCGATATCGCATCTCATTTCTATGTTTCATGGTAAGGTATAATATGATTTGCGAAGTGTTATGCATTCCTCGTCTACGATTCAAATGAAAGTAAATGCGACACTTCCCTGCTAGGAAATAGCGTCTGCAGATGTCTAGGTATCGTAGCAATAGAGTTCTAATGCTTCTTAAAACGCGATATCGCATCTCATTTCTATGTTTCATGGTAAGATGTAATATGATTTGCGAAGTGTCATGTATTCCTCGTCTACGGTTCAAATGAATGTAAATGCGACACTTCCTTGCAAGGAAATAGCGTTTGCAAATGTCTACCTATCGTAGCAATAGTGTTCTAATTCTTCTTAAAACGCGATATCGCATCTCATTTCTATGTTTCATGGTAAGGTATAATATGATTTGCGAAGTGTTATGCATTCCTCGTCTACGATTCAAATGAAAGTAAATGCGACACTTCCTTGCTAGGAAATAGCGTCTGCAGATGTCTAGGTATCGTAGCAATAGAGTTCTAATGCTTCTTAAAACGCGATATCGCATCTCATTTCTATGTTTCATGGTAAGATGTAATATGATTTGCGAAGTGTCATGTATTCCTCGTCTACACATCAAATGAATGTAAATGCGACACTTCCTTGCTAGGAAATAGCGTCTGCAGATGTCTACGTATCGAAGCAATAGAGTTTAAATGCTTCTTAAAACGAGATACTGCATCTCATATCTATGTTTTATGATAAGACATAATATTCATAGCGAAGTGTTATGCATTCCTCGACTACGATTCAAATGAATGTAAATGCGACACTTCCTTGCAAGGAAATAGCGTTTGCAGATGTCTACGTATCGTAGCAATAGATTTCTAATGCTTCTTAAAACGCGATATCGCATCTCATTTCTATGTTTCATGGTAAGATATAATATTCATTGCGAAGTGTTATGCTTTTCCTCGTCTACGGTTCAAATGAATGTAAATGCGACACTTCCTTGCAAGGAAATAGCGTTTGCAAATGTCTACCTATCGTAGCAATAGTGTTCTAATTCTTCTTAAAACGCGATATCGCATCTCATTTCTATGTTTCATGGTAAGGTATAATATGATTTGCGAAGTGTTATGTATTCCTCGTCTACACTTCAAATCAATGTGAATGCGACACTTTCTCGCTAGGAAATAGCGTCTGCAGATGTCTAGGTATCGTAGCAATAGAGTTCTTATGATTCTTAAAACGCGATATCGCATCTCATTTCTATGTTTCATGGTAAGATATAACATGATTTGTGAAGTGTTATGTATTCCTCGTCCACACTTCAAATGAATGTGAATGCGATACTTCCTCGCTAGGAAATAGCGTTTGCAGATGTCTACGTATCGTAGCAATAGATTTCTAATGCTTTTTAAAACGGCGATATCGCATCTCATTTCTATGTTTCATGGTAAGATATAATATGATTTGCGAAGTGTTATGTATTCCTCGTCTACACCTCAAATGAATGTAAGTGCGACACTTCCTTGCAGGGAAATAGCGTTTGCAGATGTCTACGTATCGAAGCAATAGAGTTCAAATGCTTCTTAAAACGAGATATTGCATCTCATATCTATGTTTCATGATAAGATATAATATTCATTGCGAAGTGTTATGCATTCCTCGTCTACGATTCAAATGAATGTAAATGCGACACTTCCATGCAAGGAAATAGCGCTTGCAGATGTCTACGTATCGTAGCAATGGATTTCTGATGCTTCTTAAAACGCGATATCGCATCTCATTTCTATGTTTTATGGTAAGATATAATATGATTTGCGAAGTGTTATGTATTCCTCGTCTACACTTCAAATGAATGTAAATGCGACACTTCCTTGCTAGGAAATAGCGTCTGCAGATGTCTACCTGTCGTAGCAATAGTGTTCTAATTCTTCTTAGAACGCGATATCGCATCTCATTTCTATGTTTCATGGTAAGGTATAATATGATTTGCGAAGTGTTATGCATTCCTCGTCTACGATCCAAATGAAAGTAAATGCGACACTTCCTTGCTAGGAAATAGCGTCTGCAGATGTCTAGGTATCGTAGCAATAGAGTTCTAATGCTTCTTAAAACGCGATATCGCATCTCATTTCTATGTTTCATGGTAAGATGTAATATGATTTGCGAAGTGTCATGTATTCCTCGTCTACACATCAAATGAATGTAAATGCGACACTTCCTTGCTAGGAAATAGCGTCTGCAGATGTCTACGTATCGAAGCAATAGAGTTTAAATGCTTCTTAAAACGAGATACTGCATCTCATATCTATGTTTTATGATAAGATATAATATTCATAGCGAAGTGTTATGCATTCCTCGACTACGATTCAAATGAATGTAAATGCGACACTTCCTTGCAAGGAAATAGCGTTTGCAGATGTCTACGTATCGTAGCAATAGATTTCTAATGCTTCTTAAAACGCGATATCGCATCTCATTTCTATGTTTCATGGTAAGATATGATATTCATTGCGAAGTGTTATGCTTTTCCTCGTCTACGGTTCAAATGAATGTAAATGCGACACTTCCTTGCAAGGAAATAGCGTTTGCAAATGTCTACCTATCGTAGCAATAGTGTTCTAATTCTTCTTAAAACGCGATATCGCATCTCATTTCTATGTTTCATGGTAAGGTATAATATGATTTGCGAAGTGTTATGTATTCCTCGTCTACACTTCAAATGAATGTAAATGCGACACTTCCTTGCAAGGGAATAGCGTTTGCAGATGTCTACGTATCGTAGCAATGGATTTCTGATGCTTCTTAAAACGCGATATCGCATCTCATTTCTATGTTTTATGGTAAGATATAATATGATTTGCGAAGTGTTATGTATTCCTCGTCTACACTTCAAATGAATGTAAATGCGACACTTCCTTGCAAGGAAATAGCGTTTGCAGATGTCTACGTATCGAAGCAATAGAGTTCAAATGCTTCTTAAAACGAGATATCGCATCTCATTTCTATGATTCATGGTAAGATATAATATGATTTGCGAAGTGTTATGTATTCCTCGTCTACACTTCAAATGAATGTGAATGCGATACTTCCTCGCTAGGAAATAGCGTTTGCAGATGTCTACGTATCGTAGCAATAGCTTTCTAATGCTTCCTAAAACGCGATATCGCATCTCATTTCTATGTTTCATGGTAAGATATAACATGATTTGCGAAGTGTCATGTATTCCTCGTCTACACTTCAAATGAATGTGAATGCGATACTTCCCCGCTAGGAAATAGCCTTTGCAGATGTCTACGTATCGTAGCAATAGCTTTCTAATGCTTCTTAAAACGCGATATCGCATCTCATTTCTATGTTTCATGGTAAGATATAAGATGATTAGCTATGTGTCATGTATTCCTCGTCTACACTTCAAATGAATGTAAATGCGACACTACCTTGTTAGGTAATAGCGTCTGCAGATGTCTGGGTATCGTAGCAATAGAGTTCTAATGCTTCTTAAAACGCGATATCGCATCTCATTTCTATGTTTCATGGTAAGGTATAATATGATTTGCGAAGTGTTATGCATTCCTCGTCTACGATTCAAATGAAAGTAAATGCGACACTTCCTTGCTAGGAAATAGCGTCTGCAGATGTCTAGGTATCGTAGCAATAGAGTTCTAATGCTTCTTAAAACGCGATATCGCATCTCATTTCTATGTTTCATGGTAAGATGTAATATGATTTGCGAAGTGTCATGTATTCCTCGTCTACACATCATATGAATGTAAATGCGACACTTCCTTGCTAGGAAATAGCGTTTGCAGATGTCTACGTATCGAAGCAATAGAGTTTAAATGCTTCTTAAAACGAGATACTGCATCTCATATCTATGTTTTATGATAAGATATAATATTCATAGCGAAGTGTTATGCATTCCTCGTCTACGATTCAAATGAAAGTAAATGCGACACTTCCTTGCAAGGAAATAGCGTTTGCGGATGTCTACGTATCGTAGCAATAGATTTCTAATGCTTCTTAAAACGCGATATCGCACCTCATTTCTATGTTTCATGGTAAGATATAATATGATTTGCGAAGTATCACGTATTCCCCGTCTACACTTCAAATGAATGTAAATGCGACACTTCCTTGCAAGGAAATAGCGTTTGCAGATGTCTACGTATCGTAGCAATAGAGTTCTAATGCTTCTTAAAACGCGATAACGCATCTCATTTCTATGTTTCATGGTAAGATATAATATGATTTGCGAAGTGTTATGTATTCCTCGTCTACACTTCAAATGAATGTAAATGCGACACTCGCTCGCTAGGAAATAGCGTTTGCAGATGTCTACGTATCGAAGCAATAGAGTTCAAATGCTTCTTAAAACGAGATATTGCATCTCATATCTATGTTTCATGATAAGATATAATATTCATTGCGAAGTGTTATGCTTTTCCTCGTCTACGGTTCAAATGAATGTAAATGCGACACTTCCTTGCAAGGAAATAGCGTTTGCAAATGTCTACCTATCGTAGCAATAGTGTTCTAATTCTTCTTAAAACGCGATATCGCATCTCATTTCTATGTTTCATGGTAAGGTATAATATGATTTGCGAAGTGTTATGTATTCCTCGTCTACACTTCAAATGAATGTAAATGCGACACTTCCTTGCAAGGAAATAGCTCTTGCAGATGGCTACGTATCGTAGCATTGGATTTCTGATGCTTCTTAAAACGCGATATCGCATCTCATTTCTATGTTTTATGGTAAGATATAATATGATTTGCGAAGTGTTATGTATTCCTCGTCTACACTTCAAATGAATGTAAATGCGACTCTTCCTTGCAAGGAAATAGCGTTTGCAGATGTCTACGTATCGTAGCAATGGATTTCTGATGCTTCTTAAAACGCGATATCGCATCTCATTTCTATGTTTTATGGTAAGATAAAATATGATTTGCGAAGTGTTATGTATTCCTCGTCTACACTTCAAATGAATGTAAATGCGACACTTCCTTGCTAGGAAATAGCGTCTGCAGATGTCTACCTATCGTAGCAATAGTGTTCTAATTCTTCTTAAAACGCGATATCGCATCTCATTTCTATGTTTCATGGTAAGGTATAATATGATTTGCGAAGTGTTATGCATTCCTCGTCTACGATTCAAATGAAAGTAAATGCGACACTTCCTTGCAAGGAAATAGCGTTTGCAGATGTCTACGTATCGTAGCAATAGATTTCTAATGCTTCTTAAAACGCGATATCGCATCTCATTTCTATGTTTCATGGTAAGATATAATATGATTTGCGAAGTATCACGTATTCCCCGTCTACACTTCAAGTGAATGTAAATGCGACACTTCCTTGCAAGGAAATAGCGTTTGCAGATATCTACGTATCGAAGCAGTAGAGTTCTAATGCTTCTTACAACGCGATATCGCATCTCATTTCTATGTTTCATGGTAAGGTATAATATGATTTGCGAAGTGTTATGCATTCCTCGTCTACGATTCAAATGAAAGTAAATGCGACACTTCCCTGCTAGGAAATAGCGTCTGCAGATGTCTAGGTATCGTAGCAATAGAGTTCTAATGCTTCTTAAAACGCGATATCGCATCTCATTTCTATGTTTCATGGTAAGATGTAATATGATTTGCGAAGTGTCATGTATTCCTCGTCTACGGTTCAAATGAATGTAAATGCGACACTTCCTTGCAAGGAAATAGCGTTTGCAAATGTCTACCTATCGTAGCAATAGTGTTCTAATTCTTCTTAAAACGCGATATCGCATCTCATTTCTATGTTTCATGGTAAGGTATAATATGATTTGCGAAGTGTTATGTATTCCTCGTCTACACTTCAAATGAATGTAAATGCGACACTTCCTTGCAAGGGAATAGCGTTTGCAGATGTCTACGTATCGTAGCAATGGATTTCTGATGCTTCTTAAAACGGGATATCGCATCTCATTTCTATGTTTTATGGTAAGATATAATATGATTTGCGAAGTGTTATGTATTCCTCGTCTACACTTCAAATGAATGTAAATGCGACACTTCCTTGCAAGGAAATAGCGTTTGCAGATGTCTACGTATCGAAGCAATAGAGTTCAAATGCTTCTTAAAACGAGATATCGCATCTCATTTCTATGATCCATGGTAAGATATAATATGATTTGCGAAGTGTCATGTATTCCTCGTCTACACTTCAAATGAATGTGAATGCGATACTTCCCCGCTAGGAAATAGCGTTTGCAGATGTCTACGTATCGTAGCAATAGCTTTCTAATGCTTCTTAAAACGCGATATCGCATCTCATTTCTATGTTTCATGGAAAGATATAAGATGATTAGCTATGTGTCATGTATTCCTCGTCTACACTTCAAATGAATGTAAATGCGACACTTCGATGTTAGGAAATAGCGTCTGCAGATGTCTGGGTATCGTAGCAATAGAGTTCTAATGCTTCTTAAAACGCGATATCGCATCTCATTTCTACGTTTCATGGTAAGATGTAATATGATTTGCGAAGTGTTATGCATTCCTCGTCTACGATTCAAGTGAATGTAAATGCGACACTTCCTTGCAAGGAAATAGCGTTTGCAGATGTCTACGTATCGTAGCAATAGAGTTCTTATGATTCTTAAAACGATATATCGCATCTAATTTCTATGTTTCATGGTAAGGTATAATATGATTTGCGAAGTGTTATGTATTCTTCGTCTACACTTCAAATGAATGTGAATGCGACACTTTCTCGCTAGGAAATAGCGTCTGCAGATGTCTACGTATCGTAGCAATAGAGTTCTTATGATTCTTAAAACGCGATATCGCATCTCATTTCTATGTTTCATGGTAAGATATAACATGATTTGCGAAGTGTTATGTATTCCTCGTCCACACTTCAAATGAATGTGAATGCGATACTTCCTCGTTAGGAAATAGCGTTTGCAGATGTCTACGTATCGTAGCAATAGATTTCTAATGCTTTTTAAAACGGCGATATCGCATCTCATTTCTATGTTTCATGGTAAGATATAATATGATTTGCGAAGTGTTATGTATTCCTCGTCTACACCTCAAATGAACGTAAATGCGACACTTCCTTGCAGGGAAATAGCGTTTGCAGATGTCTACGTATCGTAGCAATAGAGTTCTTATAATTCTTAAAACGCAATATCGCATCTCATTTCTATGTTTCATGGTAAGGTATAATATGATTTGCGAAGTGTTATGTATTCCTCGCCTACACTTCAAGTGAATGTAAATGCGACACTTCCTTGCAAGGAAATAGCGTTTGCAGATATCTACGTATCGAAGCAGTAGAGTTCTAATGCTTCTTACAACGCGATATCGCATCTCATTTCTATGTTTCATGGTAAGGTATAATATGATTTGCGAAGTGTTATGCATTCCTCGTCTACGATTCAAATGAAAGTAAATGCGACACTTCCCTGCTAGGAAATAGCGTCTGCAGATGTCTAGGTATCGTAGCAATAGAGTTCTAATGCTTCTTAAAACGCGATATCGCATCTCATTTCTATGTTTCATGGTAAGATGTAATATGATTTGCGAAGTGTCATGTATTCCTCGTCTACGGTTCAAATGAATGTAAATGCGACACTTCCTTGCAAGGAAATAGCGTTTGCAAATGTCTACCTATCGTAGCAATAGTGTTCTAATTCTTCTTAAAACGCGATATCGCATCTCATTTCTATGTTTCATGGTAAGGTATAATATGATTTGCGAAGTGTTATGCATTCCTCGTCTACGATTCAAATGAAAGTAAATGCGACACTTCCTTGCTAGGAAATAGCGTCTGCAGATGTCTAGGTATCGTAGCAATAGAGTTCTAATGCTTCTTAAAACGCGATATCGCATCTCATTTCTATGTTTCATGGTAAGATGTAATATGATTTGCGAAGTGTCATGTATTCCTCGTCTACACATCAAATGAATGTAAATGCGACACTTCCTTGCTAGGAAATAGCGTCTGCAGATGTCTACGTATCGAAGCAATAGAGTTTAAATGCTTCTTAAAACGAGATACTGCATCTCATATCTATGTTTTATGATAAGACATAATATTCATAGCGAAGTGTTATGCATTCCTCGACTACGATTCAAATGAATGTAAATGCGACACTTCCTTGCAAGGAAATAGCGTTTGCAGATGTCTACGTATCGTAGCAATAGATTTCTAATGCTTCTTAAAACGCGATATCGCATCTCATTTCTATGCTTCATGGTAAGATATAATATTCATTGCGAAGTGTTATGCTTTTCCTCGTCTACGGTTCAAATGAATGTAAATGCGACACTTCCTTGCAAGGAAATAGCGTTTGCAAATGTCTACCTATCGTAGCAATAGTGTTCTAATTCTTCTTAAAACGCGATATCGCATCTCATTTCTATGTTTCATGGTAAGGTATAATATGATTTGCGAAGTGTTATGTATTCCTCGTCTACACTTCAAATCAATGTGAATGCGACACTTTCTCGCTAGGAAATAGCGTCTGCAGATGTCTAGGTATCGTAGCAATAGAGTTCTTATGATTCTTAAAACGCGATATCGCATCTCATTTCTATGTTTCATGGTAAGATATAACATGATTTGCGAAGTGTTATGTATTCCTCGTCCACACTTCAAATGAATGTGAATGCGATACTTCCTCGCTAGGAAATAGCGTTTGCAGATGTCTACGTATCGTAGCAATAGATTTCTAATGCTTTTTAAAACGGCGATATCGCATCTCATTTCTATGTTTCATGGTAAGATATAATATGATTTGCGAAGTGTTATGTATTCCTCGTCTACACCTCAAATGAATGTAAGTGCGACACTTCCTTGCAGGGAAATAGCGTTTGCAGATGTCTACGTATCGAAGCAATAGAGTTCAAATGCTTCTTAAAACGAGATATTGCATCTCATATCTATGTTTCATGATAAGATATAATATTCATTGCGAAGTGTTATGCATTCCTCGTCTACGATTCAAATGAATGTAAATGCGACACTTCCATGCAAGGAAATAGCGCTTGCAGATGTCTACGTATCGTAGCAATGGATTTCTGATGCTTCTTAAAACGCGATATCGCATCTCATTTCTATGTTTTATGGTAAGATATAATATGATTTGCGAAGTGTTATGTATTCCTCGTCTACACTTCAAATGAATGTAAATGCGACACTTCCTTGCTAGGAAATAGCGTCTGCAGATGTCTACCTGTCGTAGCAATAGTGTTCTAATTCTTCTTAGAACGCGATATCGCATCTCATTTCTATGTTTCATGGTAAGGTATAATATGATTTGCGAAGTGTTATGCATTCCTCGTCTACGATCCAAATGAAAGTAAATGCGACACTTCCTTGCTAGGAAATAGCGTCTGCAGATGTCTAGGTATCGTAGCAATAGAGTTCTAATGCTTCTTAAAACGCGATATCGCATCTCATTTCTATGTTTCATGGTAAGATGTAATATGATTTGCGAAGTGTCATGTATTCCTCGTCTACACATCAAATGAATGTAAATGCGACACTTCCTTGCTAGGAAATAGCGTCTGCAGATGTCTACGTATCGAAGCAATAGAGTTTAAATGCTTCTTAAAACGAGATACTGCATCTCATATCTATGTTTTATGATAAGATATAATATTCATAGCGAAGTGTTATGCATTCCTCGACTACGATTCAAATGAATGTAAATGCGACACTTCCTTGCAAGGAAATAGCGTTTGCAGATGTCTACGTATCGTAGCAATAGATTTCTAATGCTTCTTAAAACGCGATATCGCATCTCATTTCTATGTTTCATGGTAAGATATGATATTCATTGCGAAGTGTTATGCTTTTCCTCGTCTACGGTTCAAATGAATGTAAATGCGACACTTCCTTGCAAGGAAATAGCGTTTGCAAATGTCTACCTATCGTAGCAATAGTGTTCTAATTCTTCTTAAAACGCGATATCGCATCTCATTTCTATGTTTCATGGTAAGGTATAATATGATTTGCGAAGTGTTATGTATTCCTCGTCTACACTTCAAATGAATGTAAATGCGACACTTCCTTGCAAGGGAATAGCGTTTGCAGATGTCTACGTATCGTAGCAATGGATTTCTGATGCTTCTTAAAACGCGATATCGCATCTCATTTCTATGTTTTATGGTAAGATATAATATGATTTGCGAAGTGTTATGTATTCCTCGTCTACACTTCAAATGAATGTAAATGCGACACTTCCTTGCAAGGAAATAGCGTTTGCAGATGTCTACGTATCGAAGCAATAGAGTTCAAATGCTTCTTAAAACGAGATATCGCATCTCATTTCTATGATTCATGGTAAGATATAATATGATTTGCGAAGTGTTATGTATTCCTCGTCTACACTTCAAATGAATGTGAATGCGATACTTCCTCGCTAGGAAATAGCGTTTGCAGATGTCTACGTATCGTAGCAATAGCTTTCTAATGCTTCCTAAAACGCGATATCGCATCTCATTTCTATGTTTCATGGTAAGATATAACATGATTTGCGAAGTGTCATGTATTCCTCGTCTACACTTCAAATGAATGTGAATGCGATACTTCCCCGCTAGGAAATAGCCTTTGCAGATGTCTACGTATCGTAGCAATAGCTTTCTAATGCTTCTTAAAACGCGATATCGCATCTCATTTCTATGTTTCATGGTAAGATATAAGATGATTAGCTATGTGTCATGTATTCCTCGTCTACACTTCAAATGAATGTAAATGCGACACTACCTTGTTAGGTAATAGCGTCTGCAGATGTCTGGGTATCGTAGCAATAGAGTTCTAATGCTTCTTAAAACGCGATATCGCATCTCATTTCTATGTTTCATGGTAAGGTATAATATGATTTGCGAAGTGTTATGCATTCCTCGTCTACGATTCAAATGAAAGTAAATGCGACACTTCCTTGCTAGGAAATAGCGTCTGCAGATGTCTAGGTATCGTAGCAATAGAGTTCTAATGCTTCTTAAAACGCGATATCGCATCTCATTTCTATGTTTCATGGTAAGATGTAATATGATTTGCGAAGTGTCATGTATTCCTCGTCTACACATCATATGAATGTAAATGCGACACTTCCTTGCTAGGAAATAGCGTTTGCAGATGTCTACGTATCGAAGCAATAGAGTTTAAATGCTTCTTAAAACGAGATACTGCATCTCATATCTATGTTTTATGATAAGATATAATATTCATAGCGAAGTGTTATGCATTCCTCGTCTACGATTCAAATGAAAGTAAATGCGACACTTCCTTGCAAGGAAATAGCGTTTGCGGATGTCTACGTATCGTAGCAATAGATTTCTAATGCTTCTTAAAACGCGATATCGCACCTCATTTCTATGTTTCATGGTAAGATATAATATGATTTGCGAAGTATCACGTATTCCCCGTCTACACTTCAAATGAATGTAAATGCGACACTTCCTTGCAAGGAAATAGCGTTTGCAGATGTCTACGTATCGTAGCAATAGAGTTCTAATGCTTCTTAAAACGCGATAACGCATCTCATTTCTATGTTTCATGGTAAGATATAATATGATTTGCGAAGTGTTATGTATTCCTCGTCTACACTTCAAATGAATGTAAATGCGACACTCGCTCGCTAGGAAATAGCGTTTGCAGATGTCTACGTATCGAAGCAATAGAGTTCAAATGCTTCTTAAAACGAGATATTGCATCTCATATCTATGTTTCATGATAAGATATAATATTCATTGCGAAGTGTTATGCTTTTCCTCGTCTACGGTTCAAATGAATGTAAATGCGACACTTCCTTGCAAGGAAATAGCGTTTGCAAATGTCTTCCTATCGTAGCAATAGTGTTCTAATTCTTCTTAAAACGCGATATCGCATCTCATTTCTATGTTTCATGGTAAGGTATAATATGATTTGCGAAGTGTTATGTATTCCTCGTCTACACTTCAAATGAATGTAAATGCGACACTTCCTTGCAAGGAAATAGCTCTTGCAGATGGCTACGTATCGTAGCATTGGATTTCTGATGCTTCTTAAAACGCGATATCGCATCTCATTTCTATGTTTTATGGTAAGATATAATATGATTTGCGAAGTGTTATGTATTCCTCGTCTACACTTCAAATGAATGTAAATGCGACTCTTCCTTGCAAGGAAATAGCGTTTGCAGATGTCTACGTATCGTAGCAATGGATTTCTGATGCTTCTTAAAACGCGATATCGCATCTCATTTCTATGTTTTATGGTAAGATAAAATATGATTTGCGAAGTGTTATGTATTCCTCGTCTACACTTCAAATGAATGTAAATGCGACACTTCCTTGCTAGGAAATAGCGTCTGCAGATGTCTACCTATCGTAGCAATAGTGTTCTAATTCTTCTTAAAACGCGATATCGCATCTCATTTCTATGTTTCATGGTAAGGTATAATATGATTTGCGAAGTGTTATGCATTCCTCGTCTACGATTCAAATGAAAGTAAATGCGACACTTCCTTGCAAGGAAATAGCGTTTGCAGATGTCTACGTATCGTAGCAATAGATTTCTAATGCTTCTTAAAACGCGATATCGCATCTCATTTCTATGTTTCATGGTAAGATATAATATGATTTGCGAAGTATCACGTATTCCCCGTCTACACTTCAAATGAATGTAAATGCGACACTTCCTTGCAAGGAAATAGCGTTTGCAGATGTCTACGTATCGTAGCAATAGAGTTCTAATGCTTCTTAAAACGCGATAACGCATCTCATTTCTATGTTTCATGGTAAGATATAATATGATTTGCGAAGTGTTATGTATTCCTCGTCTACACTTCAAATGAATGTAAATGCGACACTCGCTCGCTAGGAAATAGCGTTTGCAGATGTCTACGTATCGAAGCAATAGAGTTCAAATGCTTCTTAAAACGAGATATTGCATCTCATATCTATGTTTCATGATAAGATATAATATTCATTGCGAAGTGTTATGCTTTTCCTCGTCTACACTTCAAATGAATGTAAATGCGACACTTCCTTGCAAGGAAATAGCGTTTGCAGATGTCTACGTATCGTAGCAATAGAGTTCTAATGCTTCTTAAAACGCGATATCGCATCTCATTTCTATGTTTCATGGTAAGATATAATATGATTTGCGAAGTGTTATGTATTCCTCGTCTACACTTCAAATGAATGTAAATGCGACACTCGCTCGCTAGGAAATAGCGTTTGCAGATGTCTATGTATCGTAGCAATAGAATTCTAATGCTTCTTAAAACGCGATATCGCATCTCCTTTCTATATTTCATGGTAAGATATAATATGATTTGCGAAGTGTTATGTATTCCTCGCCTACACTTCAAGTGAATGTAAATGCGACACTTCCTTGCAAGGAAATAGCGTTTGCAGATGTCTACGTATCGAAGCAATAGAGTTCTAATGCTTCTTACAACGCGATATCGCATCTCATTTCTATGTTTTATGGTAAGATATAATATGATTTGCGAAGTGTTATGTATTCCTCGTCTACACTTCAAATGAATGTAAATGCGACTCTTCCTTGCAAGGAAATAGCGTTTGCAGATGTCTACGTATCGTAGCAATGGATTTCTGATGCTTCTTAAAACGCGATATCGCATCTCATTTCTATGTTTTATGGTAAGATAAAATATGATTTGCGAAGTGTTATGTATTCCTCGTCTACACTTCAAATGAATGTAAATGCGACACTCGCTCGCTAGGAAATAGCGTTTGCAGATGTCTACGTATCGTAGCAATAGAATTCTAATGCTTCTTAAAACGCGATATGGCATCTCCTTTCTATATTTCATGGTAAGATATAATATGATTTGCGAAGTGTTTTGTATTCCTCGCCTACACTTCAAGTGAATGTGAATGCGACACTTCCTTGCAAGGAAATAGCGTTTGCAGATGTCTACGTATCGAAGCAATAGAGTTCTAATGCTTCTTACAACGCGATATCGCATCTCATTTCTATGTTTCATGGTAAGATATAACATGATTTGCGAAGTGTTATGTATACCTCGTCTACACTTCAAATGAATGAGAATGCGACACTTTCTTGCAAGGAAATAGCGTTTGCAGATGTCTACGTATCGAAGCAATAGAGTTCAAATGCTTCTTAAAACGAGATATTGCATCTCATATCTATGTTTCATGATAAGATATAATATTCATTGCGAAGTGTTATGCTTTTCCTCGTCTACGGTTCAAATGAATGTAAATGCGACACTTCCTTGCAAGGAAATAGCGTTTGCAAATGTCTACCTATCGTAGCAATAGTGTTCTAATTCTTCTTAAAACGCGATATCGCATCTCATTTCTATGTTTCATGGTAAGGTATAATATGATTTGCGAAGTGTTATGTATTCCTCGTCTACACTTCAAATGAATGTAAATGCGACACTTCCTTGCAAGGAAATAGCGCTTGCAGATGGCTACGTATCGTAGCATTGGATTTCTGATGCTTCTTAAAACGCGATATCGCATCTCATTTCTATGTTTTATGGTAAGATATAATATGATTTGCGAAGTGTTATGTATTCCTCGTCTACACTTCAAATGAATGTAAATGCGACTCTTCCTTGCAAGGAAATAGCGTTTGCAGATGTCTACGTATCGTAGCAATGGATTTCTGATGCTTCTTAAAACGCGATATCGCATCTCATTTCTATGTTTTATGGTAAGATAAAATATGATTTGCGAAGTGTTGTGTATTCCTCGTCTACACTTCAAATGAATGTAAATGCGACACTTCCTTGCTAGGAAATAGCGTCTGCAGATGTCTACCTATCGTAGCAATAGTGTTCTAATTCTTCTTAAAACGCGATATCGCATCTCATTTCTATGTTTCATGGTAAGGTATAATATGATTTGCGAAGTGTTATGCATTCCTCGTCTACGATTCAAATGAAAGTAAATGCGACACTTCCTTGCAAGGAAATAGCGTTTGCAGATGTCTACGTATCGTAGCAATAGATTTCTAATGCTTCTTAAAACGCGATATCGCATCTCATTTCTATGTTTCATGGTAAGATATAATATGATTTGCGAACTGTTATGTATTCCTCGTCTACACCTCAAATGAATGTAAATGCGACACTTCCTTGCAGGGAAATAGCGTTTGCAGATGTCTACGTATCGAAGCAATAGAGTTCAAATGCTTCTTAAAACGAGATATTGCATCTCATATCTACGTTTCATGATAAGATATAATATACATTGCGAAGTGTTATGCATTCCTCGTCTACGATTCAAATGAAAGTAAATGCGACACTTCCTTGCAAGGAAATAGCGTTTGCGGATGTCTACGTATCGTAGCAATAGATTTCTAATGCTTCTTAAAACGCGATATCGCACCTCATTTCTATGTTTCATGGTAAGATATAATATGATTTGCGAAGTATCACGTATTCCCCGTCTACACTTCAAATGAATGTAAATGCGACACTTCCTTGCAAGGAAATAGCGTTTGCAGATGTCTACGTATCGTAGCAATAGAGTTCTAATGCTTCTTAAAACGCGATATCGCATCTCATTTCTATGTTTCATGGTAAGATATAATATGATTTGCGAAGTGTTATGTATTCCTCGTCTACACTTCAAATGAATGTAAATGCGACACTCGCTCGCTAGGAAATAGCGTTTGCAGATGTCTACGTATCGTAGCAATAGAATTCTAATGCTTCTTAAAACGCGATATCGCATCTCCTTTCTATATTTCATGGTAAGATATAATATGATTTGCGAAGTGTTATGTATTCCTCGCCTACACTTCAAGTGAATGTAAATGCGACACTTCCTTGCAAGGAAATAGCGTTTGCAGATGTCTACGTATCGAAGCAATAGAGTTCTAATGCTTCTTACAACGCGATATCGCATCTCATTTCTATGTTTCATGGTAAGATATAACATGATTTGCGAAGTGTTATGTATACCTCGTCTACAGTTCAAGTGAATGAGAATGCGACACTTCCTTGCAAGGAAATAGCGTTTGCAGATGTCTACGTATCGAAGCAATAGAGTTCAAATGCTTCTTAAAACGAGATATTGCATCTCATATCTATGTTTCATGATAAGATATAATATTCATTGCGAAGTGTTATGCTTTTCCTCGTCTACGGTTCAAATGAATGTAAATGCGACACTTCCTTGCAAGGAAATAGCGTTTGTAAATGTCTACCTATCGTAGCAATAGTGTTCTAATTCTTCTTAAAACGCGATATCGCATCTCATTTCTATGTTTCATGGTAAGGTATAATATGATTTGCGAAGTGTTATGTATTCCTCGTCTACACTTCAAATGAATGTAAATGCGACACTTCCTTGCAAGGAAATAGCGTTTGCAGATGTCTACGTATCGTAGCAATGGATTTCTGATGCTTCTTAAAACGCGATATCGCATCTCATTTCTATGTTTTATGGTAAGATATAATATGATTTGCGAAGTGTTATGTATTCCTCGTCTACACTTCAAATGAATGTAAATGCGACACTTCCTTGCTAGGAAATAGCGTCTGCAGATGTCTACGTATCGTAGCAATAGAGTTCTAATGCTTCTTAAAACGCGATAACGCATCTCATTTCTATGTTTCATGGTAAGATATAATATGATTTGCGAAGTGTTATGTATTCCTCGTCTACACTTCAAATGAATGTAAATGCGACACTCGCTCGCTAGGAAATAGCGTTTGCAGATGTCTACGTATCGAAGCAATAGAGTTCAAATGATTCTTAAAACGAGATATTGCATCTCATATCTATGTTTCATGATAAGATATAATATTCATTGCGAAGTGTTATGCTTTTCCTCGTCTATGGTTCAAATGAATGTAAATGCGACACTTCCTTGCAAGGAAATAGCGTTTGCAAATGTCTACCTATCGTAGCAATAGTGTTCTAATTCTTCTTAAAACGCGATATCGCATCTCATTTCTATGTTTCATGGTAAGGTATAATATGATTTGCGAAGTGTTATGTATTCCTCGTCTACACTTCAAATGAATGTAAATGCGACACTTCCTTGCAAGGAAATAGCGCTTGCAGATGGCTACGTATCGTAGCATTGGATTTCTGATGCTTCTTAAAACGCGATATCGCATCTCATTTCTATGTTCTATGGTAAGATATAATATGATTTGCGAAGTGTTATGTATTCCTCGTCTACACTTCAAATGAATGTAAATGCGACACTTCCTTGCTAGGAAATAGCGTCTGCAGATGTCTACCTATCGTAGCAATAGTGTTCTAATTCTTCTTAAAACGCGATATCGCATCTCATTTCTATGTTTCATGGTAAGGCATAATATGATTTGCGAAGTGTTATGCATTCCTCGTCTACGATTCAAATGAAAGTAAATGCGACACTTCCTTGCTAGGAAATAGCGTCTGCAGATGTCTAGGTATCGTAGCAATAGAGTTCTAATGCTTCTTAAAACGCGATATCGCATCTCATTTCTATGTTTCATGGTAAGATGTAATATGATTTGCGAAGTGTTATGCATTCCTCGTCTACGATTCAAATGAATGTAAATGCGACACTTCCTTGCAAGGAAATAGCGTTTGCAGATGTCTACGTATCGTAGCAACAGAGTTCTTATGATTCTTAGAACGATATATCGCATCTAATTTCTATGTTTCATGGTAAGGTATAATATGATTTGCGAAGTGTTATGTATTCTTCGTCTACACTTCAAATGAATGTGAATGCGACACTTTCTCGCTAGGAAATAGCGTCTGCAGATGTCTAGGTATCGTAGCAATAGAGTTCTTATGATTCTTAAAACGCGATATCGCATCTCATTTCTATGTTTCATGGTAAGATATAACATGATTTGCGAAGTGTTATGTATTCCTCGTCTACACTTCAAATGAATGTGAATGCGATACTTCCTCGCTAGGAAATAGCGTTTGCAGATGTCTACGTATCGTAGCAATAGATTTCTAATGCTTTTTACAACGGCGATATCGCATCTCATTTCTATATTTCATGGTAAGATATAATATGATTTGCGAAGTGTTATGTATTCCTCGTCTACAACTCAAATGAATGTAAATGCGACACTTCCTTGCAGGGAAATAGCGTTTGCAGATGTCTACGTTTCGAAGCAATAGAGTTCAAATGCTTCTTAAAACGAGATATTGCATCTCATATCTATGTTTCATGATAAGATATAATATTCATTGCGAAGTGTTATGCATTCCTCGTCTACGATTCAAATGAATGTAAATGCGACACTTCCTTGCAAGGAAATAGCGTTTGCAGATGTCTACGTATCGTAGCAATAGAGTTCTTATAATTCTTAAAACGCGATATCGCATCTCATTTCTATGTTTCATGGTAAGGTATAATATGATTTGCGAAGTGTTATGTATTCCTCGCCTACACTTCAAATGAATGTGAATGCGATACTTCCTCGCTAGGAAATAGCGTTTGCAGATGTCTACGTATCGTAGCAATAGATTTCTAATGCTTTTTACAACGGCGATATCGCATCTCATTTCTATATTTCATGGTAAGATATAATATGATTTGCGAAGTGTTATGTATTCCTCGTCTACAACTCAAATGAATGTAAATGCGACACTTCCTTGCAGGGAAATAGCGTTTGCAGATGTCTACGTTTCGAAGCAATAGAGTTCAAATGCTTCTTAAAACGAGATATTGCATCTCATATCTATGTTTCATGATAAGATATAATATTCATTGCGAAGTGTTATGCATTCCTCGTCTACGATTCAAATGAATGTAAATGCGACACTTCCTTGCAAGGAAATAGCGTTTGCAGATGTCTACGTATCGTAGCAATAGAGTTCTTATAATTCTTAAAACGCGATATCGCATCTCATTTCTATGTTTCATGGTAAGGTATAATATGATTTGCGAAGTGTTATGTATTCCTCGCCTACACTTCAAGTGAATGTAAATGCGACACTTCCTTGCAAGGAAATAGCGTTTGCAGATGTCTACGTATCGAAGCAATAGAGTTCTAATGCTTCTTACAACGCGATATCGCATCTCATTTCTATGTTTCATGGTAAGATATAACATGATTTGCGAAGTGTTATGTATACCTCGTCTACACTTCAAATGAATGTGAATGCGACACTTCCTTGCAAGGAAATAGCGTTTGCAGATGTCTACGTATCGAAGCAATAGAGTTCAAATGCTTCTTAAAACGAGATATTGCATCTCATATCTATGTTTCATGATAAGATATAATATTCATTGCGAAGTGTTATGCTTTTCCTCGTCTAAGGTTCAAATGAATGTAAATGCGACACTTCCTTGCAAGGAAATAGCGTTCGCAAATGTCTACCTATCGTAGCAATAGTGTTCTAATTCTTCTTAAAACGCGATATCGCATCTCATTTCTATGTTTCATGGTAAGGTATAATATGATTTGCGAAGTGTTATGTATTCCTCGTCTTCACTTCATATGAATGTAAATGCGACACTTCCTTGCAAGGAAATAGCGCTTGCAGATGTCTACGTATCGTAGCAATGGATTTCTGATGCTTCTTAAAACGCGATATCGCATCTCATTTCGATGTTTTATGGTAAGATATAATATGATTTGCGAAGTGTTATGTATTCCTCGTATACACTTCAAATGAATGTAAATGCGACACTCGCTCGCTAGGAAATAGCGTTTGCAGATGTCTACGTATCGTAGCAATAGAGTTCTAATGCTTCTTAAAACGCGATATCGCATCTCCTTTCTATATTTCATGGTAAGATATAATATGATTTGCGAAGTGTTATGCATTCCTCGTCTACGATTCAAATGAAAGTAAATGCGACACTTCCTTGCAAGGAAATAGCGTTTGCAGATGTCTACGTATCGTAGCAATAGATTTCTAATGCTTCTTAAAACGCGATATCGCATCACATTTCTATGTTTCATGGTAAGATATAATATGATTTGCGAACTGTTATGTATTCCTCGTCTACACCTCAAATGAATGTAAATGCGACACTTCCTTGCAGGGAAATAGCGTTTGCAGATGTCTACGTATCGAAGCAATAGAGTTCAAATGCTTCTTAAAACGAGATATTGCATCTCATATCTACGTTTCATGATAAGATATAATA